>NC_056728.1:976967234-976997634 GCF_019279795.1 Protopterus annectens | reverse complement strand
ATGTATGTGTGTGTATATATATATATATATATATATATATATATATATATATACATATATATATATATATATATATATATATATATATATATATATATGTATGGGGTTTGAATGTATGACCGGATGAGTAACCTGATATGGCTGGGGTGCTCTCTGCAGCATTGAACCAGGTTTCTGTGAGTGCATAAATGTCAGCATCTTTCAGTGTTAAGAATGCTTGCAGTGAGTGCAGTTTTATGTTTAGTGTCCTACCGTTTAGCAGCATGACCTTTAATTTACGTTTTGATGAAATTTTCATGTTGGTAGTTTTGACCTCATGGCATTGCCTAAAAAAGGCACTATGGGACAGGCAAGAACCTTTGCCAGGAGCCTGAAGCCCAAGGGAGACAGATGCAGCCATCTCTGGCAAAGCATCATGGTTTGTCAGTCATGTCTTCCCAGGCTGTCAGGTACTGGATCCCCTTGGAATGACACCAGAAACTAAGCCAATTGTTAAAGTCAATCATTTTCTGTTTGTATTGAGGCATCATTCTGGATTACAGTAGAATGCTGGTGAAGGCTAGGAACATGCCTGCCTGGGACACATATTTAGCGAGCTTGATCATGTCTCTCTTCACGTAGTCCAGGGAGGTACATCTCAAGTCATTCATGTCAACATGGTCTATAACAGAGTCATAACAGTTGTTGTGAGACCTGACAGCATGGGTGATATGGTGGAGTCTGACACCTGAGAAACAAGTGTTTATTTTTTATTTATTTATTTATTCATTTAACATTCGTTAACCAGGAAAGTCTGACTTGGAACAAAGCCAATTTTCACCTGAGGCCGAGGGAGAAACGCTCCAGATGCATGTCTTTGTAACGTGGGAGTAACCATGACTTTCACCTTATCGAACCTAGAGAGGGGCACATCTGTGTGTCTCACGATGGAGTCTGCTATGACTAATATGTTGGATTTATGTTTAAGCCTTAGTTGCTGTGAGACACAGGTGTGTGGACTATGTGTGGTGTGTGGTTTGGTATTGATGGTATCTTTTGTATTTTGTGTAATTACTGGAGAAATTTAGGTAGAAAGTATGTATTTGATGTACTTCTTGTTTCCATGTTGTATGGTTTGTATAGTGTAAAGCTTTGTATGATAGGTTTAAGTTTTTTCAAGGTTGCTAGTTTTCCTGCACTCTGTGTGTGTGCAGTTATTTTGGTGTACGAGTGTATGTGTGTTTTTGTGGAGGAGTATATTTACATTGGTAAATGGCTATTTTTTCACTGATTGTTTGAGAATCTAGTTTTCCAGGTGGTTTACTGTGTTCTTTTTGCTTTACAGGATTTTTGCTCAAGATGTGGTCATTGTTGAAGGTTTTAGTGTGTTGTATTTTTATACAATATTTATTGTGTTCTCCCTTTGTGTAAGTCACATACCTTTGATTGTATTGCTGCTCAATACCCGAGTTGTTTGGCATTAATAGTTGAGTTAAATACAAATTTGCAATGATAAAGATTGTACTGCATTTCATTTTTCTGACTATTTAATTGTTTTGTTGAATATTGTGTCTTTGTCTCTCTGTGGTTATTTATTTTTCTATTTAATTGTTTCATAGAATACTGTGGTCTCTCTGTCTCTGTCTCTGCAGTTAGTTTTCTGACCACCGTCCCTGTTCTTGTTTTGGTATTAATCTTGGTGGCTTAGGAATTGCCTGCCCCTCCTGTAAAATTTGTGTTTGAACACTCCTCCTGAGTCTATCTTATTTGCTTACTCAGCCGAGTACAGTGAGATCATATTTTGACTTCAGACACTCCTACCAGTCCCATCTGTTCAGCTCTGTCCCAGCTCTATTCCAGTCTAGTGTCTTCTGCCGAGAATGTTGTGAAAGAAGTCGTGGTAAGGCCAAGAACTGGTGTTGGGGCCACCCTTACCTTCAGGCTGCAACACCTGTTGCTTTTTTGCTGGGACACCTGAGGCTACCTGGATGGGTCACTAGTGCCCTTTGTGGCCATTTCTCAGGAGGGAGTAAAAGCTAGCCTTCTGAAAGTTGTCTGGGCAGGTCGGCCTAGGTCTTGCTGGTGGCAAAAGTTGTGCAGTGTCAATTGGATATCTGCCTTAATTTAATTTGTTTAATTTCTCCATACCTTTTCGGTTTCTATATTAATGTACTTTGGTGTAGGTTTGGACATATGTGCCAGTTCCTGTGGAGGGGGAGGGGGTGTGAAGCTGTTTATACCTTCCCTCAGGAGGTTGTAATCAGCTGTGGAGAAGTTTTCTTGTTTGACCCTAACTACAGGGGGTTGGGAGAGATGTTGACTTCAAAAGTGACACTGTAGGGATGCTGCAGTGGTTACTCATGTTACTTTGGTGTAAGTTTGGACATATGTGCCAGTTCCTGTGGTGGGGGAGGGGTATGTGAAGCTGCTTATACCTTCCCTCAGGAGGTTGTAATCAGCTTTGGAGAAGTTTTGTTGTTTGATCCCAGCTAGAAGGGGTTGGGAGAGATGGTGACTGCAGTGGCTACTCATGTTGGTTAATACCGTCCAAGATATTTTCACCTCTTGTTGGGGTGTTGACCAGCTGGTCCATGGTGTTTGCATTGATGAAATCAAGTAATCTCTGGGCATTTGTGTTTTGGCATGAGTAGTTCTTCCAATCTATGGTTGGATGGTTAAAGTCACCAAGGATCAGGGTAAGGGGTAGGTGGAGTGGGCATCTTGAGTCAAATTTGGGGGTCTGTAGCTAACTGCGATTTGAGTAGGGGTCATGTCAATGGTTAGTTGCACCTGGAGTGTCTCCTGTGTGTTGTATTATTTGACCAGCCTGGAGGTGTGTATGTCTTACATATATATATATATATATATATATATATATATATATATATATATATATATATATATATATATGTGTGTGTGTGTGTATATATATGTGTGTGTGTGTGTGTGTGTGTGTGTATATATATATATATATATATATATATATATATATATATATATATATATATATATATATATATATATATATATATGTGTGTGTGTATATATATATATATATATATATATATATATATATATATATATGTATATATATATATATATATATATATATATATATATATATATATATATATATATATATATGTATATATATATATATATATATATATATATATATATATATATATATATATATATATATATATATATATATATATATATATATATATATATATATATATATATATATATATATATATATATATATATATATATATATATATATATATATATATATATATATATATATATATATATATATATATATATATATATATATATATATATATATATATATATATATATATATATATATATATATATATATATATACATGTATAAATATTTATATATATATATATATATATATATATATATATATATATATATATATATATATATATATATATATATATATATATATATATATGTATGGGGTTTGAATGTATGACCGGATGAGTAACCTGATATGGCTGGGGTGCTCTCTGCAGCTTTGAACCAGGTTTCTGTGAGTGCATAAATGTCAGCATCTTTCAGTGTTAAGAATGCTTACAATGAGTGCAGTTTTATGTTTAGTGTCCTACCGTTTAGCAGCATGACCTTTAATTTACGTTTTGATGAAATTTTCATGTTGGTAGTTTTGACCTCATGGCATTGCCTAAAAAAGGCACTATGGGACAGGCAAGAACCTTTGCCAGGAGCCTGAAGCCCAAGGGAGACAGATGCAGCCATCTCTGGCAAAGCATCATGGTTTGTCAGTCATGTCTTCCCAGGCTGTCAGGTACTGGATCCCCTTGGAATGACACCAGAAACTAAGCCAATTGTTAAAGTCAATCATTTTCTGTTTGTATTGAGGCATCATTCTGGATTACAGTAGAATGCTGGTGAAGGCTAGGAACATGCCTGCCTGGGACACATATTTAGCGAGCTTGATCATGTCTCTCTTCAAGTAGTCCAGGGAGGTACATCTCAAGTCATTCATGTCAACATGGTCTATAACAGAGTCATAACAGTTGTTGTGAGACCTGACAGCATGGGTGATATGGTGGAGTCTGACACCTGAGAAACAAGTGTTTATTTTTTATTTATTCATTTAACATTCGTTAACCAGGAAAGTCTGACTTGGAACAAAGCCAATTTTCACCTGAGGCCGAGGGAGAAACGCTCCAGATGCATGTCTTTGTAACGTGGGAGTAACCATGACTTTCACCTTATCGAACCTAGAGAGGGGCACATCTGTGTGTCTCACGATGGAGTCTGCTATGACTAATATGTTGGATTTATGTTTAAGCCTTAGTTGCTGTGAGACACAGGTGTGTGGACTATGTGTGGTGTATGGTTTGGTATTGATGGTATCTTTTGTATTTTGTGTAATTACTGGAGAAATTTAGGTAGAAAGTATGTATTTGATGTACTTCTTTTTTCCATGTTGTATGGTTTGTATAGTGTAAAGCTTTGTATGATAGGTTTAATTTTTTCAAGGTTGCTAGTTTTCCTGCACTCTGTGTGTGTGCAGTTATTTTGGTGTACGAGTGTATGTGTGTTTTTGTGGAGGGGTATATTTACATTGGTAACTGGCTATTTTTTCACTGATTGTTTGAGAATCTAGTTTTCCAGGCGGTTTACTGTGTTCTTTTTGCTTTACAGGATTTTAGCTCAAGATGTGGTCATTGTTGAAGGTTTTAGTGTGTTGTATTTTTATACAATATTTATTGTGTTCTCCCTTTGTGTAAGTCACATATCTTTGATTGTATTGCTGCTCAATACCTGAGTTGTTTGGCATTAATAGTTGAGTTAAATACAAATTTGCAATGTTAAAGATTGTACTGCATTTCATTTTTCTGACTATTTAATTGTTTTGTTGAATATTGTGTCTGTGTCTCTCTGTGGTTATTTATTTTTCTATTTAATTGTTTCATAGAATACTGTGGTCTCTCTCTCTCTGTCTCTGCAGTTAGTTTTCTGACCACCGTCCCCGTTCTTGTTTTGGTATTAATCTTGGTGGCTTAGGAATTGCCTGCCCCTCCTGTAAAATTTGTGTTTGAACACTCCTCCTGAGTCTATCTTATTTGCTCACTCAGCCGAGTACAGTGAGATCATATTTTGACTTCAGACACTCCTACCAGTCCCATCTGTTCAGCTCTATCCCAGCTCTATTCCAGTCTAGTGTCTTCTGCCGAGAAGGTTGTGAAAGAAGTCGTGGTGAGGCCAAGAACTGGTGTTGGGGCCACCCTTACCTTCAGGCTGCAACACCTGTTGCTTTTTTGCTGGGACACCTGAGGCTACCTGGATGGGTCACTAGTGCCCTTTGTGGCCATTTCTCAGGAGGGAGTAAAAGCTAGTCTTCTGAAAGTTGTCTGGGCAGGTCGGCCTAGGTCTTGCTGGTGGCAAAAGTTGTGCAGTGGCAATTGGATATCTGCCTTAATTTAATTTGTTTAATTTCTCCATACCTTTTCAGTTTCTAATACCATCATGGGAATGGACCCCATTACTAAGTCAAAGTACGATTAAAGTAAATGAAATTGTTTTTCAATCTTGGATGTCAGGCAGAAGTGCTCTTTGCAACACCCACAATGTGCCCATTAATGACTCCTTCAGCAATTTGTACAGGTTTACGTGGATAGGTAATGCCTTCTGTGTTCAGTGGACTACCACCAATGTGGTAATTCACGGGAATTGGGTTTGTCCTAAAGCGGATGACGACATTGTTTTGGCATTGAGCTTAAGACCATGGTTCTAACACCAGTTATTGGTCTCAGTGAGGCATGTCTTTAGGATGTCAACATCACTTAGAGAGTTAATAACTCCTAACTTGGAATCATCTGCGAACTTTGTCAACCAGAGTCCTTTTGTGTTGGCCTGAACTTCAGAGAAGTAGATACCAAGCAGGAGAGGACCCAGGACCGAACCCTGTGGGACTCCATTGTAGTCCTTTCAACTCAAGTTATTTACTCCTCTTCTTGAGGTGCTAGAGCCTTAAGCAATTCCTAGAACTGTTGTGATTTCTCTCCAGTCATCTTCTATATCTTCAGCCTGGTCTCTGTTGACTGTGGAAGCCTTGTTTGACCACTGCTTGCACCTGATTGTGGCAACCAGTGTTTTTTACTGTGTGCTTACTGTTTCACTGGGGATGCATTTACAATCACTGATTGTAGCCCATTGTCCTTTCCTTAGTAGAAGGAAGTCCGATACTATCAAGCCATTTGCCAGACAGAAGTCTATAGTGGCCTCTCCATCTGTATTCTTACTGCCCCACCCATGTGGACCCTGGCAGTCCTCATATCCTATTCTATCTATCCTGATATGTGCATTCAGGTCAGCCATTATCAACACAAATTCCTGCTGTCCTGCTTTATAAAGCTTGTCATTGCAAAGAATACATTTCCTCTCATGCCAGACTCTGTTTCTCAGCTTTCCTCTTGGGCAGCTGTTATTTGTGGTTCCCATGATTTTCATCGAAATTATTTTTTCACATCTGTTCCAAGTGTTTTACAAGTCTTCATACCTTCCATATTTGTCTTACATCTCTAATGTAACTAACACTTTCTTCCATCCCTATACAATTTGCCTAGCATCCTCCTGGACTGTTTCTATAATCATATAATCATCCAATGTTTAATTTGTATGTAAATCAATTTATCTTTTGTAATTGTGTGATTATTATGTCATGTAACTTTATTATGGAGCCTCCCCGGGCCTCCACTGAAAATGGGCTTTTAGCCCAGTGGACCTCCCTGGTCACCAAACTGGAATAAATAAATAAAGTATATAAATAGGGATCTTACAACTGTATAGATATGTTAATTATCATTTTGGGCAGATGTCAGTTTGCACTGCAAAATTTAGTTTCTTGTATTTTATTACATTAACTACAACATTGACTAATTATATAAAAAATACTTACATCATTTTCAGTTTGTGGTAAGAGAAGCCTGAGTCAATTGGTTTTGCATGTTAATTATTTTATAATTGCTACAGTCATCCTTGGCTTTCTGTTAAATGTTTCTGATCTTGGACATACTGGGTTAAACAATGGGTGCCAGCAGAGGTGAAAATGGTCATATCCAACTTGATGAGGTGCTAAGTGCATTGGTTTCTGGCTTGCTATTGACTTTCATTTCATTGAATGAGACATTTAAATGCTGAGCTGTTAAAATGTCTTATGCATTTAAATGTGTTAACCAGTATAATCTATTTGTGCATTCATTGCAAAGTAGTAAAGTCAGATAAGGCTTGGCTTAATTTTTTGGGGGTGGGTATGCTGTGGTATGAAATGTGTGTCACTCTCTACAGAATTCTGCTTAGTTGTGGAACTCAAGTCATAAGGGAAGGTTGGACAAGAGGTTAGTGCAGCATTTATTAAATTAATAGTTTTTTTTAAAGAATTTTATTATTTCTGGTTGGTGACAATGGGATTATAAATGACTCTCACTGTTTGCTATAGGTCACTTGAATTTTGGAGTTAGTTTTGCAGATAATGCCAATATTATGCTGGTTAAACTGTTCTTTAAAGTCTGTAAGCCTGCTGGAGAAGGAGTTAACTTGGGGAGATGGTTGTTCGAAGAATTAATGGGACTTGTTTAGACTACACACTTGTACATTTCAGGTAAGTGAACATTTCTATGTTTGGGAGATTTAGATTTAAACTGCATGTTATTGATGACATCTCATGTTTGGTTTCATTACTGGAGAAATTTAAGTGGGCAGTATGTGATGTACTTTGTTTCCATGTTGCATTGTTTATATAGTGTAAAGCTTTGTATTATATGTTTAATTCTTTACAGGTTGCTCATTTTCCTGGACTATGAGTGCAGTAGTTTCACTGTGTGTTTGTGTTAATGAAGGAGTGTTATCTCCATTGCTAACTGGCTATTTTTCAACTGATTGCTTGGTGGTATGGTTTTATAGGAGGTTTATCATGTTCTTTTTGCTTTGCTCTGCAGGGTTTAAGCCCTACTAAGAAGATATATTAATTTCTTAAGGTTAGTGTGGCTTATTAGTTATGTATTTTTATACAATATTTATTGTCTTTTCCTTTTGTGGATAGTGACAATAAGTTCAGAATTAGTTTTGTTGAGGGGTTGTGAAAACAGAGTTGTCACTTACCCCCTGGTGCTGTATATGAAAGTGATTACGACCATGTTTTATTGCTCAGATACTGGGTAGGTTTTCCTGCTGGCTCAAAGGAAACAATGGTGCACTTCACACAAGAACATGGATGGTTTCCTTTTTTGTGTTTGAAATAATCTATCCCATTTGGTTACAGATTGCCCTTACATGTCCCATGGTTGATAATTACATATTACCCCTAATGAGAATGACTGGGATCATACCATAGGTAATTTGAATTGGGCCATGCCTAGGATAAAGCATTTAGGAGCTGCATCTGTCCATCAGTACTGTATGGGGCAGTGTGTATGTACACTTGTGTGTGTGTGTGTGTGTGTGTGTGTGTGTATATATATATATATATATATATATATATATATATATATATATATATATATATGCATATATGCATGTGTGTGTGTACATGTGTATATTATATGTAAAATACACATACACACACGTGCATGTAAGTGCTTAAAAATGTTCTTCGTGTGATTCAGCTGGGTATCCACCTGATAACATAAAGGTTTACACCTAACATCTTGTGTTTGTCAAAAAATGCTTGAGTGGGGTATTGTGTCAAATGCCTTGGCCAGATCAAGGTAGGCAGTGTGAAACATTTTGCCCTCATCCATTGTTTTGGTGACCTTCTCAAAGAAGTCCACCAGGGTGAGTAAGCAAGAGCTGCATTTGACGAAACCCATCTGGCTTAGGTCTAATGTCTGTAGGTTTACTGTGTCATTATTGATCTTTTCCATGATAATTATTTCCAAGGATTTGCATACGAGACTAGTGAGATTATGGGGCTATAGTTTTGAGGGTCTGTAGATGGCCCACCTTTGGGCAGAGGGATGCCTATTGCTGCTCAGCATTCATTAGACATGAAGCCTTTTTGGTGGCTACATTTTAAATAGCAATCCAGAGGGCCTGATACATCATGTTTCATGCCTGGGCCCATCAATGCATTGTTCTTGGCCTTACAGCGGACATTTAAGACCTGTTCCTAGTGATAGCAGAGCAGTTATATTTGATATTTTTTAGAAGGAGAGAGGGCCAAAATTAGACCTGAATTTGTCTGCCAATAGTTTTTTTATATCTACTGGCTCAGTATATGTGGCTGCATTAACAATGAGCACTACACACATTTGTGTATTGTCTTTCAGGTTACTGATAAAGCTGCAGCATGTCTTGTCCTTGGTCTGGGAGGCCAACTTTACCTCAAATGTGGCTTCGGTAGACATTATTTTTACACTGGGTAGTTTAAGTTGAGAGTGCTTTTATCCTGCTGGGTGGTACACCTCTTAATTTTTGCCATGATTTTCTTCCTTCTGTTATAGAGCATCCCAATGTTGTGATTCCACCATAGTGGCTTTTTTTAAGTTACTTCTGTACTTATACTTGGTGGGTACAGCTTCCTCTATGCAGCTATTAGCATACCTGTATAATGTTTCTGTGAACAGTTGTCCAGAGGCAGCAGAGTTCTCAGGGTTTGTGAGGGGCTTGAAATGTTGTCACATTATCAGGTAACAGCATGTATGGTACCTGTGAGCCTTAGAATAGTGCCTGAACATTCTAGGATTAGCTGGGTTTCTGAGTTATATTTTTACTTCAAAGGAGACTATCTTGTGGTTTGACCATTCCACAGAGGACATTACGCTAAGTGATTTGCAGCATTCTCCCATATTAGTGAGGACAAGATCTGGTGTGTTTGTGCCCCTAGTCGGCATAATCATAGAATCATAGGAGATCATAAACGATTACTAGACTATTGCCCCGGAGGTCATTTTTGGCCTAGCCATTTAAACCCAATGTAATACAGTAGAGGTACTAGTCATTACCCAAGATTGCATTTAGTTCATAGTTAGGTACTAGGCTAATTAGCCCTAGGGCCTATATAAGACATATGAATGTAACTATATTATAATATATATATATATATATATATATATATATATATATATATATATATATATATATATATATATATATATATATATATATATATATATACATACATATATATGTAGACATACATATCTATAGATGTATGCATGTGTGTGTGTACATATATATATATATATATATATATATATATATATATATATATATATATATATATATATATATTCCTTATATTATAGGCTATATAAGCCTAGCCAAAAAAAAAGGTACCCTGGCTTTCACCACCCAAGAAAATTATTTTCCTGTGCCCCTGTCGAGTAGAGCCCCCAGACGTGATCCCAGGGGTTAATTTCCTATTTCCCATCCAATCATCAAGATTTTTTTTGAAGAGTGCTAATGAGGAGCTTTGTTTGATGTGTGTGTGTGTGTGTGTGTGTGTGTGTGTGTGTGTGTGTGTGTGTGTGTGTGTATATATATATATATATATATATATATATATATATATATATATATATATATATATATATATATATATATATATACTGCTCGACAGTGGCACATGTAAATAACTTTCTTGGGTGGTGTAAGCCAGAGAACCGAAAGTCTCTGGGACAGGAATCTATCCCTCCAGCATGTTCTGTTTATTGTGGTGGCAAGGTTTAGGTCCCTGGAGCGTATAGCTCAGAGGGATTGGGATTTCCCTAAGTGGAGCATGTCCAATAGCTCTGGGTTTGACATAGCTTTGTATGTTAGGCAGAGATTGTCTCTGAGTAGGCGATATGCGATGGAGTAAAGCTGGAGTTTTTTGAGATGGTCTACGTAGGGCATCTGTTTGAGGCTGGTAATCCTCTTTGTGAGGTATTTCTGTGGCCTTTCCAGTTGTTGTAGATGTCTTATGAGATACATACCAAAAGGGGCATTGTACACTATAATGGGGTCTAATGAGTGACGAGTAGAGGAGAACAATAACCTCTTTTTTCATGGATGAGAAACCTTTTCTAAATTTATAATTGCAAAATTTAAAATACAACCTGCATTTATAAGCCGTTGTTACACATTTTAGGCTTTGTTCAAATTTCTTGCACTAAGAGTTTAAGAATTATGACTTGTGGTGTGATTTGAGGATAGAGGACCTTAAAGTTGGTGGGGTGCAAAACTGACCCATATTGGTAATGACCAAATATCATTGCTCACTTCACTGTCTGGTTTCATTGACATTTTTTATTGTCATTAATGTGTATTTATTGATATGCCACAATACCATTTTTTCCAGTGACATATCTCATAATTACATAATGATTATTATCCGGATGCAAAAGGCCACCCATGCCTACCTGAACAAGTACAATTTTCCTCTTCTACCTTGCACATTTTACTGATTACACTAATGGTTTGGTACTTCCCAAAGGAAGCAGTAGACCCTCCATTTGAATAGGAACCACTTTGGATATTTGTCATAGCTGGTAAACAAACCCTATAGTAGAGAATATTGTACAGCACTAGTAAAACTTCCTGGGATGTTATTTGGGGCCTTGGAGCGACCGCTCTTCATTGTGCTCATATACTTCTTCATGAGGATATGATATAATGGTGGTTGCTCTCAAAGCCTAGTGTAGTATTGAGGTTTCAAAGCTATAGCTGAATGTCTTTGTATATACGTATGTCATCTGATTTGGAATTTAGTGCACCACTGATTCCTGTAACAATGCAGTGATAGGAGTTCTTGGTTGACTGAAAATATACCACCTGTATTAGTATACTTACAAATTTAAATTATATTGTCACTATATTTATAGATGGTTATGTATATGGTTTTAATGGCTACTCCCTGTCTACTGCCCCCAATGCAGTATGCACAATGTCTAGGAATCTAGCTACAGGCAGCAATTTAATTTTGCCTTATTTCAGTTGCATTCAAGAAGATTAATCTGCTCCTAGCTGTTGTCATTTTCAATTTTGTGACCATAAGCTTGTCATGTCAGGAGCTTGCACACCAAGACTGCCTAAAATATTGTTGAGCTTTGAAGGGTAATCTAGTTAAAAGAATAATGCAACATCTCTATACAGGGAAGAATATTAGACTGGCCAAACCACGTTAGGAAAATGCCCATGCACTCGAAAGTAAATAGTATGACATTGCATAAATGTAATGTAGATGCACTCCATATAGCTACATAGAATGTAATCACACAAGCATGTCTTAGCCCAGGTAAGGTGTACCTTATTTAAAGAGAAGCTTGTTGCTAATCAGACTACTACCTTTTCCTGCATTCTACTATAACTGATTTTGGTTATCTGGGCCGGTGTTAGCATTTTGGGGGCCCCCAGCAAATGTTCCAGTACAAGTATCATCCTGTGAATGCCACACCTCCTAAGAAACCTTTTAGTTTGTGCTGCAAACTTTTAGGAGTAGTATGCACAGACAGATCTGTAGCTACAAGCTCTTAAATTACAACAGGCCTATATACCACACTTTGTTGACCTGTCTAACAAAGGGACACTTACAGTTACTGGAATTTAGTTGTAACACTGATATATTACAACAACTGTATGTAAAGGTCTGGACTTAAATGAAGTGATGACTAGGCCTACTGTTTCAACACCCCTTGCACACTCTCCAGTCCTCTCCTCTTACCCCCCCACCCCATTTTGGGCTCCCCATACCACGCACATTACTTGTTTCTTCCTTTTCTCACATGTTGCCTTACTCTCAGCTTTTTCAGGAAGCCATAACTTTCTACATGCTTTGAAGTGCATTTTCTTTTTACACAACCTTTTCATCCAATAATAGCTTGAACAGAAATTATGATTAAGGAAAGAAATTCACTGTTGCTGTTCAGCTTTAGTTTTCCTTGTATACTTTCAGCACACATTTGCTAACCAAGACAGCTCAGTGATATCCATTTAGGAAATAACTCAATTAAGCTGATGCCTCCAAAGCTGTAGTGGTTAAATATGTCCCCTGGGATGCATTTTAGACCATTTTCTCAGCATTTTACTCCAATGGTGGCCTAAACAAAAATCATGAAAAAGAAAAGAATTTCAGTCTTATTTTTTCTTTCAAGGAAGACATACATTGTGCCCAAGGCTTAATGTTCAAAGCTGACAAAATAGTACCTCACAGTAAACTAACAAGCTAGTTGTGGGAATGCATAGGTCTCATCTGGGAGTAGTGCCTGCCTCCCTAACCCCCCCACCACAAAAGACAGTCACTGCCTATGCATCCCTCTGATGTTAGATGGGATGAAAGCAGAGGTTTAAATTGACCTAGCCACATATTTCAAGTGACTGCTGATATAAGTATACGTAGCATGCTTCCTCACCCCTAACTCTCAAAGTCAGCCCCATGTATCCTGATATGTGATTGTGAGAATGATTTCAGTAATATATTCTAATTTGTTGCTCCTAGACAGTACACCACCCCTACAAAAGCTATAGTAACCTTCTTTTTACACTTCTGAGGTCTGTGAGAAAAGTAAATAAACAATTACCACACTGTCCTCAGCTCAAACATAAGCTATAATGACTTCATGTGCACACCTCTAAGGTTTGAATGTGATGAAAATTAAAGTTGTAATAACCACACAATCCCCAACCCCCCCCCCCCATAACCTACACCAGCTTTCTGTACACACACATTTGAGCAGGGCTGGTTTTAGAACAGGTGTGGTTGAAACCAGCGGCTATTGTCAGCTTTATCCTAGAAGGGTCATATCTCGGCACTCTTCAGGTTAAACAGCTCAGTCAGAAAACTGATACATTCTTTTCCCTCTTTTTTCGTCAACCAGCAATAGCTTTTGTGGGAGTCCCCACAGAGTCAAGGATGATTAAGGGACCCCCCCGTACACATTTATACAGTCTGGTGAGTGAGAACCACCAGACTCCAAGAAGATCTAAGTGCCTGAATGTTCTGTGATATATTTTATGTCTTACTTTTGAAATATAATTACTTGTTAGGTACATTTTTTACTGTTACCCAGAAGAATAATGTCTGTGTCCTGGCATTATTAGGTGTGTGCACAACTAAAAATTTGTGATATTGTTTAAAACACACACACACAAGCCATAGCAGTACTTGTTTTATACTTATTTCAGCAAATAGCAATACATTGTGCAACACTGGTACTGCCAAACCAGATCAGTAACTGCTGTCTAGCAATTGTCAAACAGCCACAGGGGGTAAGTCGCTTATTTACCTCATTGGGCAGTAATGCATACCTGTCACTGTCCCTGATTTCACAGACCTTCCCTGATTTTGTTCATACATTTGCTTTCTCCTTCATAAAAAAGTTTGATTTTCTGGTAAATCATTCAAGATTACAAACAGTTAAGCAATCCAGACATCTGAGTTTTACACTTATTGTCCAAAAATATGTGTTGCTGCAAAAGGTGTTATTCGATTAACTTTTTAAGCAAATTAAGAGTATTATTTCAAATGTAGTCCTGATTCTAAGCCATTATTTTATTATTTTTGAGATTGCACTGAATTCTTAAGCAAAGAAATTGAGAGTCATAGTATCCGGTGTTCGGCTTTTATTCATAAAACTCCCTGAAAGAGAAAACCATCCCTGATGATCAGAAGTATCAGCTCTTAAAACCAAAATTTGCATGGAGATAAGTCACTCTGGGCTGCTGATCTCTCTAGTGCTTACCTTGCTCATGTTTATTATCAACTTCATCGTAACATTGTCATATAACAGCCCTGTTCAGGTTAGTGAGAATAATTAGGAAATTAATACATTTCTTCTTCCTCAATTTCCCCAGCCAGCAGCATCTTTTGTGGGGCCCCCACACAGTAAAGGATGATTAAGGGGGGCCCCCTGCATCCACGGGTATAGCAGGGACTAAAGCTAGATATGAAGTTAGTTTTAGTGTAGAACATGTCCAACAGCAGGATTTAACCACAAATATCTTTGAATTTTAAAGGAGATATAAATAGGAGTTATTATCCATGTCATGTGGTTTATTAAGTATTCAAGAATGCTGTAGCAGTTTCTGTTGGTTTGACAGACATGTTACAAAATACCAGGATAAGACAATTTGCTATTGTTGGGCCCCCCCTGGGAACAGGGGCCTCCAGCGACCGCAGGGTTCGCTGGTGCCTAAGGCCGGCTATGTTGGTTATTATATGTATTTCTGGATTCTAACATGTTCTTGTTACAAAGCTTTCATGCGTTTGCAAGTGGCTGTAACAAAAAAAAAAAGAAAACTATTAGGATCGTAACAAGTTACTTAGCTAATGGCCAAAGAACCTTTTTAAGCCTAGTCATTCATGCCCCAATTTTTATAATTATCAGTGTCGTAGGACTAAAACGACTTTGGTATATGCCTGTGCCTTAAG
Organism: Protopterus annectens; assembly: GCF_019279795.1. Taxonomy (NCBI): domain Eukaryota; kingdom Metazoa; phylum Chordata; order Ceratodontiformes; family Protopteridae; genus Protopterus; species Protopterus annectens. The sequence continues at coordinate 976,982,243 of NC_056728.1, read as the reverse complement.
GCATCTACAAGCTGCACCTGTCCGTAAAGTCCACAGGTGACAAGCCATGGGTGTCTTTACAGTTTCTCTTCTATTGGTCCAAATTGCATTTGAATGGGATTAAGGAAGAGCTATGTTTGGCATGAATGGGAAGAGTGTTCCACAGAAAGGGTAGTCTTTGAGAGGCATATATGTTCCTCCAACATGTTTTGTTTATGTCACAGATGAGGTTTAGATCCTTAGGTCAGGTAATTCCAATGCTGTTTGCTGAATGTATATGATTATTCAGGACTGGATGGGAGAATGCCTTGTAGGATAGGCATAGATCACCTCTCAGTAGCCTGTAAGAGACTCGGTACAGGGACAGGGCTTTGATGCGGTCCACATAGGACATGTTATTTATACCCTGTATTCTTTTAGTGATTAACTTGTGTGGATGGTCTAGCTGTTGGTAGATGCCAAAGGATGCATTGTACTCGATTATAGGTTGAATGAGAGGTGAGTATAGTGAGGCTGTGATCTCCTTAGATCTGGATTCCTTGCCCTTGCTTATAAGTTGCACAATGTAGAAGAGCTTTCTCACCACCGTGGCACATAGGTTCACAGATTAGTAGCATGGTTTGGTTCTCAGCTGGAGCAAACTTCTAGTGAACTGTAAAGACATGCAGGTAGGTGTGTGAGTTTGTGTGTGTGCCTTCTGTGAAGGTTGGGTGCCGGGGATTCTATTCCAGTGACATGGCAATTGTGGATGTTTGTGCGTTTGTGTAGAGAGCAATGCTTTTGAGGCCATTCACAGTCACTACAACTTCCATTGCTCTTCTTTGGCAAGCCTGCTGATATCATTCACACTGAAATACACCTTTGGGGAAAGCGTAGCCCATTAATCTCCGTGGCGCATGCTATAACTGCGTAATGTTGTAGTATGATGTACTAGTTAGGTAGGGATTCCAATCCCAGACATGGCAACTGTGAGACATGGTGTGTGTGTGTGTGTGTGTGTGTGTGTGTGTGTGTGTGTGTGTGTGTGTGTGTGTGTGTGTGTGTGTGTGTGTGTGTGATTCGTATCCTCTGTGGAGGTTGCAGTGAGTGTGTAACAACTGAACTCATTGTGGAACGGGTTTTGTTTTGAGTTGAAATTCCTCTCTTGGAAAACAGCCTTCCTTCTAGCCATCACTTCAGCAAGAAGAGTGTCTGAATTACAGGCCCTCATGGCAATGGAACCCTTCATTATCTTCCATGCGGACAGGGTTTCTCTCAGGACTAATCCTTCCTTTATGCCCAAAGTGGTGTCTTCTGTGGCCCTAAATCAGTCTATTCATTTGCCTACTTTTTCCCAATCCACAAAACTAAGGGGAACGAATACTGCACTCTCTGGACATGCACAGGCAACTTAGATTCAATTTGGATAGGACTAAGCCTGTCAAAAAATCTGAGCAGCTACTAGTTAGCATTGCTGCAGGGGCAGAGGGGAAGGCCATTTCAAAGCAAACTTTCCCAATTTCCCAAACAATGCCCACTGCATTCATTTCTGCTACAACCATCATGGAAAACCTACCCCACAAGGGATAAGATCACATTCCACCAGGGCTGCATCTACCTCTGCGGAATTTCTCAGAGGGGTCCCTACCAGGGACATCCTAGAAGCTGCCACCTGGAGCTCTGTACATACCTTCACCAAGCATTACCACTTGCCTATCTTTTCTAAATCCAGAGCTGGATTTGCCACTGCAGTCTTGCAGGGATTAATAGCTGGCCCTAATGCTCTTTAACTTACTCCTCCCTTTTTTAGCTTTGGGAATCAACCCAAATGTGATGACTGCAACAGTGAAACATGAAGAACATAGTACAGTTGTGTACACTTACCATAAATGTAGATGCTCGAGTGTATTCACTGTTGCAGTCCTGGTTACCCTCCCTCCAGCCCCCTGACTTCTCTTGGCTCTACCTCTCCTTCTGGTTGGTATACCTATTTCTTCTTGTGTAGTTGCTTTTTGATGGGGCAACAAGGAACTCCAACAAATAAAAAGAAACCAAGAGCTTAAGGCAAACAAACACTTCCAGGACACCAAAAATTGAAGTACAAATCGTACCAAACTGAAGTGGTGGAGATTTTAGCTTTCAAAATCCAGTAATCCCAAAAGATAGAATCCAAAACGTCGTTGTATGCGAAAATCTTCTTTAATACAGAACCAACAGAATACAAACAAGCACTTTCACCCAGTGATGCTGGGCTTTCTCAAGTTAAAACTGTGATGTGCACACTCAGTTTAAATACCTTGCAACAAATACTTGAAACTCATTAAACAATTAAATGCAATTGTTAACTTAATGCAAATTCAACAATTGAGTTTTCAAAAAAATATTTACATGAATGTTACTAAACATGCTAGGTGAATTCTAGACAATACATTTATTCACCTCCTCAAAATTTGATAATTCAACAATAAAAAACTTTTAAATATTACATAACAAAAATGCAATTTTAAACTAATGCAAATTAATATATTAAAAGTTAAATTCAACTTATGTTTAAGCCTTAGTTGCTGTGAGACACAGATGTGTGGACTATGTGTGGTGTGTGGTTTGGTATTGATGGGTATTTATCTTTTTGTATTTTGTGTAATTACTGGAGAAATTTAGGTAGAAAGTATGTATTTGATGTACTTCTTGTTTCCATGTTGTATGGTTTGTATAGTGTAAAGCTTTGTATGACAGGTTTAAGTTTTTTCAAGGTTGCTAGTTTTCCTGCACTCTGTGTGTGTGTGCAGTTATTTTGGTATACGAGTGTATGTGTGTTTTTGTGGAGGGGTATATTTACATTGGTAACTGGCTATTTTTTCACTGATTGTTTGAGAATCTAGTTTTCCAGGTGGTTTACTGTGTTCTTTTTGCTTTACAGGATTTTAGCTCAATATGTGGTCATTGTTGAAGGTTTTAGTGTGTTGTATTTTTATACAATATTTATTGTGTTCTCCCTTTGTGTAAGTCACATATCTTTGATTGTATTGCTACTCAATACCTGAGTTGTTTGGCATTAATAGTTGAGTTAAATACAAATTTGCAATGTTAAAGATTGTACTGCATTTCATTTTTCTGACTATTTAATTGTTTTGTTGAATATTGTGTCTGTGTCTCTCTGTGGTTATTTATTTTTCTATTTAATTGTTTAATAGAATACTGTGGTCTCTCTCTCTGTCTCTGCAGTTAGTTTTCTGACCACCGTCCCTGTTCTTGTTTTGGTATTAATCTTGGTGGCTTAGGAATTGCCTGCCCCTCCTGTAAAATTTATGTTTGAACACTCCTCCTGAGTCTATCTTATTTGCTCACTCAGCCGAGTACAGTGAGATCATATTTTGACTTCAGACACTCCTACCAGTCCCATCTGTTCAGCTCTATCCCAGCTCTATTCCAGTCTAGTGTCTTCTGCCGAGAAGGTTGTGAAAGAAGTCGTGGTAAGGCCAAGAACTGGTGTTGGGGCCACCCTTACCTTCAGGCTGCAACACCTGTTGCTTTTTTGCTGGGACACCTGAGGCTACCTGGATGGGTCACTAGTGCCCTTTGTGGCCATTTCTCAGGAGGGAGTAAAAGCTAGCCTTCTGAAAGTTGTCTGGGCAGGTCGGCCTAGGTCTTGCTGGTGGCAAAAGTTGTGCAGTGGCAACTGGATATCTGCCTTAATTTAATTTGTTTAATTTCTCCATACCTTTTCGGTTTCTAATACCATGATGGGAATGGACCCCATTACTAAGTCAAAGTACGATTAAAGTAAATGAAATTGTCTTTCAATCTTGGATGTCAGGCAGAAGTGCTCTTTGCAACACCCACAATGTGCCCATTAATGACTCCTTCAGCAATTTGTACAGGTTTACGTGGATAGGTAATGCCTTCTGTGTTCAGTGGACTACCACCAATGTGGTAATTCAGGGGAATTGGGTTTGTCCTAAAGCGGATGACGACATTGTTTTGGCATTGAGCTTAAGACCATGGTTCTAACACCAGTTATTGGTCTCAGTGAGGCATGTCTTTAGGATGTCACCATCACTTAGAGAGTTAGTAGCTCCTGACTTGGAATCATCTGCGAACTTTGTCAACCAGAGTTCTTTTGTGTTGGCCTGAACTTCAGAGAAGTAGATATCAAGCAGGAGAGGACCCAGGACCGAACCCTGTGGGACTCCATTGTAGTCCTTTCAACTCAAGTTATTTACTCCTCTTCTTGAGGTGCTAGAGCCTTAAGCAATTCCTAGAACTGTTGTGATTTCTCTCCAGTCATCTTCTATATCTTCAGCCTGGTCTCTGTTGACTGTGGAAGCCTTGCTTGACCACTGCTTGCACCTGATTGTGGCAACCAGTGTTTTTTACTGTGTGCTTACTGTTTCACTGGGGATGCATTTACAATCACTGATTGTAGCCCATTGTCCTTTCCTTAGTAGAAGGAAGTCCGATACTATCAAGCCATTTGCCAGACAGAAGTCTATAGTGGCTTCTCCATCTGTATTCTTACTGCCCTACCCATGTGGACCCTGGCAGTCCTCATATCCTATTCTATCTATCCTGATATGTGCATTCAGGTCAGCCATTATCAACACAAATTCCTGCTGTCCTGTTTTATAAAGATTGTTATTGCAAAGAATACATTTCCTCTCATGCCAGCCTCTGTTTCTCACCTTTCCTCTTGGACAGCTGTTATTTGTGGTTCCCATGATTTTTATCGAAATTATTTTTTCACATCTGTTCCAAGTGTTTTACAAGTCTTCATACCTTCCATATTTGTCTTACATCTCTAATGTAACTAACACTTTCTCCCATCCCTATACAATTTGCCTAGCATCCTCCAGGACTGTTTCTATAATCATATAATCATCCAATGTTTAATTTGTATGTAAATCAATTTATCTTTTGTAATTGTGTGATTATTATGTCATGTAACTTTATTATGGAGCTTTTCTCCCCGGGCCTCCACTGAAAATGGGCTTTTAGCCCAGTGGACCTCCCCGGTCACCAAACTGGAATAAATAAATAAATAAATAAAGTATATAAATAGGGCTCTTACAACTGTATAGATATGTTAATTATCATTTTGGGCAGATGTCAGTTTGCACTGCAAAATTTAGTTTCTTGCATTTTATTACATTAACTACAACATTGACTAATTATATAAAAAATACTTACATCATTTTCAGTTTGTGGTAAGAGAAGCCTGAGTCAATTGGTTTTGCATGTTAATTATTCTATAATTGCTACAGTCATCCTTGTCTTTCTGTTAAATGTTTCTGATCTTGGACATACTGGGTTAAACAATGGGTGCCAGCAGAGGTGAAAATGGTCATATCCAACTTGATGAGGTGCTAAGTGCATTGGTTTCTGGCTTGCTATTGACTTTCATTTCATTGAATGAGACATTTAAATGCTGAGCTGTTAAAAATGTCTTATGCATTTAAATGTGTTAACCAGTATAATCTATTTGTGCATTCATTGCAAAGTAGTAAAGTCAGATAAGGCTTGGCTTAATTTTTTGGGGGTGGGTATGCTGTGGTATGAAATGTGTGTCGCTCTCTACAGAATTCTGCTTAGTTGTGGAACTCAAGTCATAAGGGAAGGTTAGACAAGAGGTTAGTGCAGCATTTATTAAATTAATAGTTTTTTTTAAGAATTTTATTATTTCTGGTTGGTGACAATGGGATTATAAATGACTGTCACTGTTTGCTATAGGGCACTTGAATTTTGGAGTTAGTGTTGCAGATAATGCCAATATTATGCTGGTTAAGCTGTTCTTTAAAGTCTGTGTAAGCCTGCTGGAGAAGGAGTTAACTTGGGGAGATGGCTGTTCGAAGAATTAATGGGACTTGTTTAGACTACACACTTGTACATTTCAGGTAAGTGAACATTTCTATGTTTGGGAGATTTAGATTTAAACTGCATGTTATTGATGACATCTCATGTTTGGTTTCATTACTGGAGAAATTTAAATGTGCAGTATGTGATGTACTTTGTTTCCATGTTGCATGGTTTATATAGTGTAAAGCTTTGTAATATATGTTTACTTCTTTACAGGTTGCTCATTTTCCTGGACTATGAGTGCAGTAATTTCACTGTGTGTTTGTGTTAATGAAGGAGTGTTATCTCTATTGCTAACTGGCTATTTTTCAACTGATTGCTTGGTGGTATGGTTTTATACGAGGTTTATCATGTTCTTTTTGCTTTGCTCTGCAGGGTTTAAGCCCTACTAAGAAGATATATTAATTTCTTAAGGTTAGTGTGGCTTATTAGTTATGTATTTTATACAAAATTTATTGCCTTTTCCTTTTGTGGATAGTGACAATAAGTTCAGAATTAGTGTTGTTGAGGGTTGAGGGGTTGTGAAAACAGAGTTGTCACTTTACCTCCTGGTGCTGTATGTAAAAGTGATTATGACCATGTTTTATTGCTCAGATACTGGGTAGGTTTTCCTGCTGTCTCAAAGGAAACAATGGTGCACGTCACACAAGAACATGGATGGTTTCCTTTTTTGTGTTTGAAATAATCTATTCCATTTAGTTATAGATTGCCCTTACATGTCCCATGGTTGATAATTACATATTACCCCTAATGAGAATGACTGGGATCATACCATAGGTAATTTGAATTGAGCCATGCCTAGGATAAAGCATTTAGGAGCTGCATCTATCCATCAGTACTGTATGGGGCAGTGTGTATGTACACTTGTGTGTGTGTGTGTGTGTGTGTGTGTGTGTGTGTGTGTATATATATATATATATATATATATATATATATATATATATATATATATATATATATATGTATATATATATCTATATGTGTATGTATATATATATATATATATACACATATATATATAATATATATTACATATATGCATATGTGTGTGTGTACATGTGTATATTATATGTAAAATACACATACACACACATGCATGCAAGTGCTTAAAAATGTTCTTCGTGTGATCCAGCTGGGTATCCACCTGATAGCATAAAGGTTTACACCTAACATCTTGTGTTTGTCAAAAAATGCTTGAGTGGGGTATTGTGTCAAATGCCTTGGCCAGATCAAGGTAGGCAGTGTGAAACATTTTGCCCTCATCCATTGTTTTGGTGACCTTCTCAAAGAAGTCCACCAGGGTGAGTAAGCAAGAGATGCATTTGACGAAACCCACCTGGCTTAGCTCTAATGTCTGTAGGTTTACTGTATCATTATTGATATTTTCCATGATAATTATTTCCAAGGATTTGCATATGAGACTAGTGAGATTATGGGGCTATAGTTTTGAGGGTCTGTAGATGGCCCACCTTTGGGCAGAGAGATGACTATTGCTGCTCAGCATTCATTAGGCATGAAGCCTTTTTGGTGGCTACATTTTAAATAGCAATCCAGAGGGCCTGATACATCATGTTTCATGCCTGGGCCCATCAATGCATTGTTCTTGGCCTTACAGCGGACATTTAAGACCTGTTCCTAGTGATAGCATGGCAGTTATATTTGATATTTTTTAGAAGGAGAGAGGGCCAAAATTAGACCTGAATTTGTCTGCCAATAGTTTTTTATATCTACTGGCTCTGTATATGTGGCTGCATTAACAATGAGCTCTACACACATTTGTGTATTGTCTTTCTGGTTACTGATAAAGCTGCAGCATGTCTTGTCCTTGGTCTGGGAGGCCAACTTTACCTCAAATTTGGCTTCGGTAGACATTTTTTTTACACTGGGTAGTTTAAGTTGAGAGTGCTTTTATCCTGCTGGGTGGTACACCTCTTAATTTTTGCCATAATTTTCTTCTTCTGTTATAGAGCATCCCAATGTTGTGATTCCACCATAGTGGCTCTTTTTTAAGTTACTTCTGTACTTATACTTGGTGGGTACAGCTTCCTCTATGCAGCTATTAGCATACCTGTATAATGTTTCTGTGAACAGTTGTCCAGAGGCAGAAGAGTTCTCAGGGTTTGTGAGGGGCTTGAAATGTTGTCACATTATCAGGTAACAGCATGTATGGGCCTGTGAGCCTTAGAATAGTGCCTGAACATTCTAGGATTAGCTGGGTTTCTGAGTTATATTTTTACTTCAAAGGAGACCATCTTGTGGTTTGACCATTCCACAGAGGACATTACACTAAGTGATTTGCAGCATTCTCCCATATTAGTGAGGACAAGATCTTGTGTGTTTGTGCCCCTAGTTGGCATAATCATAGGAGATCATAAACAATTACTAGACTATTGCCCCGGAGGTCATTTTTGGCCTAGCCATTTAAACCCAATGTAATACAGTAGAGGTACTAGTCATTACCCAAGATTGCATTTAGTTCATAGTTAGGTACTAGGCTAATTAGCCCTAGGGCCTATATAAGACATATGAATGTAACTATATTATAATATATATATATATATATATATATATATATATATATATATATATATATATATATATATATATATATATATATATATATATACATACATATATATATATATACATACATATATATACATACAATACATACATATATATGTAGACATACATATCTATAGATGTATGCATATGTGTGTGTGTGTACATATATATATATATATATATATATATATATATATCATATATATTCCTTATATTATAGGCTATATAAGCCTAGCAAAAAAAAAAAAAGGTACCCTGGCTTTCACCACCCAAGAAAATTATTTTCCTGTGCCCCTATCGAGTAGAGCCCCCAGACGTGATCCCAGGGGTTAGTTTCCTATTTCCCATCCAATCATTAATATTTTTTTTGAAGAGTGCTAACGAGGAGATTTGTTTGATGTGTGTGTGTATGTGTGTGTGTGTAAATATATATATATATATATATATATATATATATACTGCTCGACAGTGGCACAGGAAAATAACTTTCTTGGGTGGTGTAAGCCAGAAAACCGAAAGTCTCTGGGACAGGAATCTATCCCTCCAGCATGTTCTGTTTATTGTGGTGGCAAGGTTTAGGTCCCTGGAGCGTATAGCTCAGAGGGATTGGGATTTCCCTAAGTGGAGCATGTCCAGTAGCTCCGGGTTTGACATAGCTTTGTATGTTAGGCAGAGATTGTCTCTGAGTAGGCGATATGCGACAGAGTAAAGCTGGAGTTTTTTGAGACGGTCTACGTAGGGCATCTGTTTGAGGCTGGTAATCCTCTTTGTGAGGTATTTCTGTGGCCTTTCCAGTTGTTGTAGATGTCTTATGAGATACATACCAAAAGGGGCATTCTACACTATAATGGGGTCTAATGAGTGATGAGTAGAGGAGAACAATAACCTCTTTTTTCATGGACGAGAAACCTTTTCTAAATTTATAATTGCAAAATTTAAAATACAACCTGCATTTATATGCCATTGTTACACATTTTAGGCTTTGTTCAAATTTCTTGCACTAAGAGTTTAAGAATTATGACTTGTGGTGTGATTTGAGGATAGAGGACCTTAAAGTTGGTGGGGTGCAAAACTGACCCATATTGGTAATGACCAAATATCATTGCTCATTTCACTGTCTGGTTTCATTGACATTTTTTTATTGTCATTAATGTGTATTTATTGATATGCCACAATACCATTTTTTCCAGTGACATATTATCTCATAATTACATAATGATTATTATCCGGATGCAATAGGCCACCCATGCCTACCTGAACAAGTACAATTTTCCTCTTCTACCTTGCACATTTTACTGTTTACACTAATGGTTTGGTACTTCCCAAAGGAAGCAGTAGACCCTCCATTTGAATAGGAACCACTTTGGATATTTGTCATAGCTGGTAAACAAACCCTATAGTAGAGAATATTGTACAGCACTAGTAAAACTTCCTGGGATGTTATTTGGGGCCTTGGAGCGACTGCTCTTCATTGTGCTCATCTACTTCTTCATGAGGATATGATATAATGGTGGTTGCTCTCAAAGCCTAGTGTAGTATTGATGTTTCAAAGCTATAGCTGAATGTCTTTGTGTATATGTATGTCATCTGTATTTGGAATTTAGTGCACCACTGATTCCTGTAACAATGCAGTGATAGGAGTTCTTGGTTGACTGAAAATATACCACCTGTATTAGTATACTTACGAATTTAAATTATAATGTCACTATATTTATAGATGGTTATGTATATGGTTTTAATGGCTACTCCCTGTCTACTGCCCCAATGCAGTATGCACAATGTCTAGGAATCTAGCCACAGGCAGCAATTTAATTTTGCCTTATTTCAGTTGCATTCAAGAAGATTAATCTGCTCCCAGCTGTTGTCATTTTCAATTTTGTGACCATAAGCTTGTCATGTCAGGAGCTTGCACACCAAGACTGACTAAAATATTGTTGAGCTCTGAAGGGTAATCTAGTTAAAAGAATAATGCAACATCTCTATACAGGGAAGAATATTAGACTGGCCAAACCACGTTAGGAAAATGCCCATGCACTCGAAAGTAAATAGTATGACATTGCATAAATGTAATGTAGATGCACTCCATATAGCTACATAGAATGTAATTACACAAGCATGTCTTAGCCCAGGTAAGGTGTACCTTATTTAAAGAGAAGTATGTTGCTAATCAGACTACTACCTTTTCCTGCATTCTACTATAACTGATTTTGGTTATCTGGGCCGGTGTTAGCATTTTGGGGGCCCCCAGCAAATGTTCCAGTACAAGTATCATCCTGTGAATGCCACACCTCCTAAGAAACCTTTTAGTTTGTGCTGCAAACTTTTAGGAGTAGTACGCACAGACAGACCTGTAGCTACAAGCTCTTAAATTACAACAGGCCTATATACCACACTTTGTTGACCTGTCTAACAAAGGGACACTTACAGTTACTGGAATTTAGTTGTAACACTGATATATTACAACAACTGTATGTAAAGGTCTGGACTTAAATGAAGTGATGACTAGGCCTACTGTTTCAACACCCCTTGCACACCCACCAGTCCTCTCCTCTTACCCCCCCCACCCCATTTTGGGCTCCGCATACCATGCACATTACTTGTTTCTTCCTTTTCTCACATATTGCCTTACTCTCAGCTTTTTCAGGAAGCCATAACTTTCTACATGCTTTGAAGTGCATTTTCTTTTTTCTTTTTACACAACCTTTTCATCCAATAATGGCTTGAACAGAAATTATGATTAAGGAAAGAAATTCACTGTTGCTGTTCAGCTTTAGTTTTCCTTGTATACTTTCAGCACACATTTGCTAACCAAGACAGCTCAGTGATGTCCATTTAGGAAATAACTCAATTAAGCTGATGCCTCCAAAGCTGTAGTGGTTAAATATGTCCCCTGGGATGCATTTTAGACCATTTTCTCAGCATTTTACTCCAATGGTGGCCTAAACAAAAATTATGAAAAAGAAAAGAATTTCAGTCTTATTTTTTCTTTCAAGGAAGACATACATTGTGCCCAAGGCTTTAATGTTCAAAGCTGACAAAATAGTACCTCACAGTAAACTAACAAGCTAGTTGTGGGAATGCATAGGTCTCATCTGGGAGTAGTGCCTGCCTCCCTAACCCTCCCACCACAAAAGACAGTCACTGCCTATGCATCCCTCTGATGTTAGATGGGATGAAAGCAGAGGTTTAAATTGACCTAGCCACATATTTCAAGTGACTTCTTTTTTTTTTTTCAAAACAGGTTTATTGTTTTAACATATAAGAAAATTATCATAACAATTTTATACAAGTAATTAAAAATAGGTATTATTATAATATTCAACAAAACAACTAAAGTATTTACAAAGACATCCACTACAATCAGATCAATTAATTAAACTAAAATACCATGCTATTGAAATTAAATTTTTTTTAACAAATTTTGTAAATTATCCCATACAATAAAATAAGATGTTTTTCTATTTGTTCTAGTCCTAATTGTGTTTATTTCCATATGGCACACAATATTCATAACATTTTAAATTCATTGAACGAAGGAGGTGTATCTGAAATCCAATTTCTAGTTATTATTTTCCTAGCCACTGCTAGAATAGACCATAACAAGGGAAGCTTAACCTTTTTAACACTTTGAGGTACAGGTGTGTTGAATAATATAAGAGATTTAGAAATAATGAAATTATCTGTAAAAGAGCCTGCAAAAATTCATTAATTGACTTCCAGTATTCTTTCAATTTTATACAGTCATAAAACATATGAGCCCAGTCAGCATTAATTTCTACATTACATCTCTTACATAGATTATCTTTATTATTTATTTTATTCATCCTCAAAGGTGTATAAAAAGATCTATGTAAAAATTTCCATGTATAAAGTCTCCAGACAATGGAAGGCGTAGTTCTATAAGCAGATTCCAATATATATTGTTTATCTTGTTGATTTGGTGGGTCCCCATTAATAGAAGTGAAATAATTCCAGTATGAATCTACACTGTAAAAAGTTTCTTGTCTGATAACTTTATGTATGTATGAAAGTTTACCTTTATCAGAAACTTTATGTTGTAAATTTAATATCAAGTAATCAATCAGTGTTGGAATAGATTCTTTAACAGTTATAGACATGAAATCTATTTTATTAATGAGATGTTGTCTAAAGGTCTGAACCTCTAACCAGCAAATTTCTCTTAGATCAAATTCTTGTTTTAAGAAATCTAGATTTTTAACTTTATTATCAGATATCAACTGATACCAATACTTTAGATCATTATCTATAGCTAAATGAGTTCCTTCAGAAGTAGATGACAAAAGCATACCCTGAGTATACATTATAGGAAATACAATAAAATTCCATTCCCTATACTTAGGGTGCATGAATAACGATAACTAATAATAATATTTAATGGGTAACAAACCATATGTTTAGGTGTAATAGGTGAAGTACAAAATTCCTTTAGTAACCATAACATGGAGTTATTTACAATCATATTTTTATGTGTTAAGGAGATTTTCATGAAGTGCATACTAATTAGCTCCCAATAATCTTTCCATTTTGTGACATATGACTGATCTATTAATAAAGTAATAACTTTTACAATAGAAGAGATAGTGTATAAATTAAAGTCTGGAAAAGAAATACCCCCTTGAGACCAGCTATTAGTATGTATCTGACCTGAATTGGGTACATATTTAGTAAAATCACTAATGAGAATATTTTTTCGTGTATATATAGGTAGTATTTTAGTTTTTTCTTCATTGAATATTAAACCAGAAATACTTTTAAAATTCATCATGTTATCAAATAGAGACTGTATAGAAGAATTAGATCCTGCTGATGTAATTAGAACATCATCTGCAAAAAGTTGAATTTTTGGATGTTGTATTTTCATCTATTTCAAAACCCTCTATGTCAGTACTGTTTCTGATCAAATTAGCCCAAGGCTCCATTACTAAAGTGAATAATAGTGGAGAAAGTGGACATCCTTGTTTTGTACCTTTAAGAATGGGTATTTTTGTGAAACATATGTTCCTACCTTAATATAAGCCAACGTTCCTTTGTATAAATGTTCAATTAGATTTACAAATGCATCTGAGAAGTTTGTGCACTTCATTAAGGTAAACAGATAGTCCCAACTTACTGAATCAAATGCTGAACTTATATCAAGACTAATAAGTGTTAAATCTTTCTTTTCCTATTTGCAAAATCTATTAATGTTAAAGTTCTTCTTATATTATCAAAAGTATTTCTATTTACAATGAAGCCTGTCTGATCTATATCTATAATGCCGGGAATGATTGTCTTCAATCTATCAGCAAAGATACTCATAAACATTTTATAATCAACATTAAGTAATGAGATGGGCCGATATGAAGAACATCTAGTTGGATCTTTATTAGGTTTTGAAATTGGTGAAATAAATGTATATTGCCAAGATGGGGGGGTTATTAACTCAGTTTGGGCCAAAATAAAAACCTTATGTATTAATAAATATGTATTTTTAGAAAGGATTTTATATATCTTTGGTATAATACCATCATTACCCGGTGCTTTGTTTGATTTAAGCTTATTTATTTGTGTAATAACTTCTGTATATGAAATACTCTTGTCCAATAGTTTAATCTGTTGTTTATTAAGCTTTTTATTCATATTTGTGGTTATAAACTCCTTTATTTTATCTTTAGGTTCCATGTTAATATTATTATGGTTAATTTTGTAAAGTGATTTCTAAATTCATCTAGTATTTCTGGTATACTAGAAACATTCTTCTTTTTCCTTAGAGAAAAGATTTCTTTGATATGGTTTTGTTTATTCAACCTTTTTGTTTTATTTTTAAGTCTATGTAAGTATTTGGGGCTTATTGAATAAGACAAAAACTTGTATTTCTCTAAATTTATTTTAACTTTATGAGTTAAAATTTCTTTGTATTTCTCATTTAGTTTGTTTATTTCTTCAATCATTTTCTTGTCCATAATATTTTCTTTATTATTATGTTTATAAGAGTCTAATTTACTTTGAATATCTAACAATTACTTATCCCAAGATTTCCTTTTATTATTATACCATCTGATACTTTGTCCATATAGATATGATTTTAAGGCATCCCAAACATAAACAATGGAGACTTCAGGAGTATTATTTATGTCTAAAAAATGTTTTACTTCTGAAAGTATATATTCTTTATAGTCTTTTAGTTGAGTTAAGTATGCTGGTATCCTTTTGATCTGAACATTATGAGTATTTTTTATCATGAATTCAAAAACAATTGAATTATGATCAGATATAGGACATGAAATGATTTTGAAATTAATTAAATCTGTTACAATCTGGTTAGAAATAAAGACCCTATCTATTTTTGAATAAGTTTTGTATCTGTTAGGAAAAAAGGTGTATGGTAATGATTTTGAATCTATCTGATTATTAATATCATTCAAATGATAAGAATTAGCAAAATCATTTAAATGTTTTGCATTAGATGTAATTCTTTTTTTTTCCTATAGTGGTAGTATCACTTTCATGTAGTATACAATTAAAGTCACCAGCTAAAATAATATCTCCTATAGAGAATGATATGATCTTATCAAGATGATGTTTCACTGTATTAATACCAATTCCAGGTATCCAATATACATTAATTAAAGT
>NC_056728.1:976947234-976962234 GCF_019279795.1 Protopterus annectens | reverse complement strand
AAGAATAATGTCTGTGTCCTGGCATTATTAGGTGTGTGCACAACTAAAAATTTGTGATATTGTTTAAAACACACACAAGCCATAACAGTACTTGTTTTATACTTATTTCAGCAAATAGCAATACATTGTGCAACACTGGTACTGCCAAACCAGATCAGTAACTGCTGTCTAGCAATTGTCAAACAGCCACAGGGGTAAGTCGCTTATTTACCTCATTGGGCAGTAATGCATACCTGTCACTGTCCCTGATTTCACAGACCTTCCCTGATTTTGTTCATGCATTTGCTTTCTCCTTCATAAAAAAGTTTGATTTTCTGGTAAATCATTCAAGATTAAAAACAGTTAAGCAATCCAGACATCTGAGTTTTACACTTATTGTCCAAAAATATGTGTTGCTGCAAAAGGTGTTATTCGATTAACTTTTTAAGCAAATTAAGAGTATTATTTCAAATGTAGTCCTGATTCTAAGCCATTATTTTATTATTTTTGAGATTGCACTGAATTCTTAAGCAAAGAAATTGAGAGTCATAGTATCGGGTGTTCGGCTTTTATTCATAAAACTCCCTGAAAGAGAAAACCATCCCTGATGATCAGAAGTATCAGCTCTTAAAACCAAAATTTGCATGGAGATAAGTCACTGGGCTGCTGATCTCTCTAGTGCTTACCTTGCTCATGTTTATTATCAACTTCATCGTAACATTGTCATATAACAGCCCTGTTCAGGTTAGTGAGAATAATTATGAAATTAATACCTAACTTCTTCCGCAATTTCCCCAGCCAGCAGCATCTTTTGTGGGGCCCCCACACAGTAAAGGATATTAATGGGGGCCCCCTGCATCCACGGGTATAGCAGGGACTAAACCTAGATATGAAGTTAGTTTTAGTGTAGAACATGTCCAACAGCAGGATTTAACCACAAATATCTTTGAATTTTAAAGGAGATATAAATAGGAGTTATTATCCATGTTATGTGGTTTATTAAGTATTCAAGAATGCTGTAGCAGTTTCTGTTGGTTTGACAGACATGTTACAAAATACCAGGATAAGACAATTTGCTATTGTTGTTCCCCCCTCTGGGAACAGGGGCCTCCAGCGACCGCAGGGTTCGCTGGTGCCTAAGGACGGCTATTTTGGTTATTATATGTATTTCTGGATTCTAACATGTTCTTGTTACACAGCTTTCATGTGTTTGCAAGTGGCTGTAACAAAAAAAAAAAACTATTAGGATCGTAACAAGTTACTTAGCTAATGGCCAAAGAACCTTTTTAAGCCTAGTCATTCATGCCCCAATTTTTATAATTATCAGTGTCGTAGGACTAAAACGACTTTGGTATATGCCTGTGCCTTAAGGCATCTACAAGCTGCACCTGTCCGTAAAGTCCACAGGTGACAAGCCATGGGTGTCTTTACAGTTTCCCTTCTATTGGTCCAAATTGCATTTGAATGGGATTAGGGAAGAGCTCTGTTTGGCATGAATGGGAAGAGTGTTCCACAGAAAGGGTAGTCTTTGAGAGGCATATCTGTTCCTCCAACATGTTTTGCTTATGTCACAGATGAGGTTTAGATCCTTAGGTCAGGTAATTCCAATGCTGTTTGCTGAATGTATAGGATTAATCAGGACTGGATGGGAGAATGCCTTGTAGGATAGGCATAGATCACCTCTCAGTAGCCTGTAAGAGACTCGGTACAGGGACAGGGCTTTGATGCGGTCCACATAGGACATGTTATTTATACCCTGTATTCTTTTAGTGATTAACTTGTGTGGATGGTCTAGCTGTTGGTAGATACCAAAGGATGCATTGTACTCGATTATAGGTCGAATGAGAGGTGAGTATAGTGAGGCTGTGATCTCCTTAGATCTGGATTCCTTGCCCTTGCTTATAAGTTGCACAATGTAGAAGATCTTTCTTACCACCGTGGCACATAGGTTCACAGATTAGTAGCATGGTTTGGTTCTCAGCTGGAGCGAACTTCTAGTGAACTGTAAAGACATGCAGGTAGGTGTGTGAGTTTGTGTGTGTGCCTTCTGTGAAGGTTGGGTGCCGGGGATTCTATTCCAATGACATGGCAATTGTGGATGTTTGTGTGTTTGTGTAGAGAGCAATGCTTTTGAGGCCATTCACAGTCACTACAACTTCCATTGCTCTTCTTTGGCAAGCCTACTGATATCATTCACACTGAAATACACCTTTGGGGAAAGCGTAGCCCATTAATCTCCGTGGCGCATGCTATAACTGCGTAATGTTGTAGTATGATGTACTAGTTAGGTAGGGATTCCAATCCCAGACATGGCAACTGTGAGACATGGTGTGTGTGTGTGTGTGTGTGTGTGTGTGTGTGTGTGTGTGTGTGTGTGTGTGTGTTTGTGTTTCTATGATTCGTATCCTCTGTGGAGGTTGCTGTGAGTGTGTAACAACTGAACTCATTGTGGAACAGGTTTTGTTTTGAGTTGAAATTCCTCTCTTGGAAAACAGCCTTCCTTCTAGCCATCACTTCAGCAAGAAGAGTGTCTGAATTACAGGCCCTCATAGCAATGGAACCCTTCATTATCTTCCATGCGGACAGGGTTTCTCTCAGGACTAATCCTTCCTTTATGCCCAAGGTGGTGTCTTCTGTGGCCCTAAATCAGTCTATTCATTTGCCTACTTTTTCCCAATCCACAAAACTAAGGGGAATGAATACTGCACTCTCTGGACATGCACAGGCAACTTAGATTCAATTTGGATAGGACTAAGCCTATCAAAAAATCTGAGCAGCTACTAGTTAGCATTGCTGCAGGGGCAGAGGGGAAGGCCATTTCAAAGCAAACTTTCCCAATTTCCCAAACAATGCCCACTGCATTCATTTCTGCTACAAGCATCATGGAAAACCTACCCCACAAGGGATAAGATCACATTCCACCAGGGCTGCATCTACCTCTGCGGAATTTCTCAGAGGGGTCCCTACCAGGGACATCCTAGAAGCTGCCACCTGGAGCTCTGTACATACCTTCACCAAGCATTACCACTTGCCTATCTTTTCTAAATCCAGAGCTAGATTTGCCACTGCAGTCTTGCAGGGATTAATAGCTGGCCCTAATGCTCTTTAACTTACTCCTCCTTCTTTTTAGCTTTGGGAATCAACCTAAATGTGATGACTGCAACAGTGAAACATGAAGAACATAGTACAGTTGTGTACACTTACCATAAATGTAGATGCTCGAGTGTATTCACTGTTGCAGTCCTGGTTACCCTCCCTCCAGCCCCCTGACTTCTCTTGGCTCTACCTCTCCTTCTGGTTGGTATACCTATTTCTTCTTGTGTAGTTGCTTTTTGATGGGGCAACAAGGAACTCCAACAAATAAAAAGAAACCAAGAGCTTAAGGCAAACAAACACTTCCAGGACACCAAAAATTGAAGTACAAATCGTACCAAACTGAAGTGGTGGAGATTTTAGCTTTCAAAATCCAGTAATCCCAAAAGATAGAATCCAAAACGTCGTTGTATGCGAAAATCTTCTTTAATACAGAACCAACAGAATACAAACAAGCGCTTTCACCCAGTGATACTGGGCTTTCTCAAGTTAAAACTGTGATGTGCACACTCAGTTTAAATACCTTGCAACAAATACTTGAAACTCATTAAACAATTAAATGCAATTGTTAACTTAATGCAAATTCAACAATTGAGTTTTCACAAACCAAATGCATTTTTAAAAAAACTACTTTGTAGATGTTACTGAAACCATTGCTAGGGTGGAAACTTACTTAGTACAAATGCACATTTGTATGTTCACCTTTGGTTTCCTCAAACAAGTAGATTATATGCACATAACTTTAAAATACATTAAAAATGAATTTAAAACAGCAGTGAAAATAAAACCGCCAGAAGAAACACTGCTAAAACATGCTTAAATAAAAAATATCAGCCCTGCTGCACTATACTGATGACCACAGTGAACAATACTCCTGTAACCAGCCTAGTGCATAAGTAATGCGCAAAAAGTAAATAATAAGTGGTCTGCTAACTAATGCACCATGACGTGCAGGCTACTGTAGTGTATGCTCTATCATAAAGATGTCCTAAACTGGTCCACATTGTACCTTGCAGTTCCTATTTAAAAGTATATGCAAAAGTTTGCAAAAAATCTATTTGTAAAAAATGTGTCTTGCAGGGATTAATAGCTGGCCCTAATGCTCTTTAACTTACTCCTCCCTTTTTTAGCTTTGGGAATCAACCCAAATGTGATGACTGCAACAGTGAAACATGAAGAACATAGTACAGTTGTGTACACTTACCATAAATGTATTCACTGTTGCAGTCCTGGTTACCCTCCCTCCAGCCCCCTGACTTCTCTTGGCTCTACCTCTCCTTCTGGTTGGTATACCTATTTCTTCTTGTGTAGTTGCTTTTTGATGGGGGGTTAGCATACCATTTAATTGCTTCCTATTGTGGGGGCACCTGACATCTGGGGCAAGAAAAACTGATGTAATGGCATTGGCTGCATGTTTTATACCCCTGACAACCTGACGTCAAGGAAGAAGTGACAGCATCCTATGCAGAAATCCGAAGACTCTGGTATTCAGGCCGGCTGAGGGCTATCTGCAGGCAGATAACCCAAATGTGATGACTGCAACAGTGAATACACTCAAACATCTACATTTATGGTAAGTGTAGACAAAGTACAGTTTTGTACCTACCATAAATGTAGATGTCCGATAGATATGCAACTGCAGTCCTGACATATGGGTTGTCCTGCCTCAGGCAGCCCTTCGGTCAGCCGGATTCCAAAGTCTGGGTCCGGCGTCGGCTGATGTCACCCTTTCCCCGACGTCAGAGCGCCTGGGGTATATAAGCATCAGCCGACGCCATCTTCTTCAGTGTTTCTTGCCCCAGATGCCAGGTGCCCTCGAAGGAAGGCTAAATTTAGAGAATGGAAGAAATTCCAGACATGCACAACAATAATAAACAGATACACCATAACAGATATCCCCAGCTAAGTAGAATAAGGGGGGATATGGCCCCAAAAGGGTAATTTAGTGGGGCAGGAGGGAGGGAAAACCTGACTGCAGTTGCATATCTATCGGACATCTACATTTATGGTAGGTACAAAACTGTACTATGTCCTTCAAGAATGCAACTGCAGTCCTGACATATGGGTTGAATACCATAGCCAAGCTGGGGGTGGTAGGACCTAAGATAAAGATGGTGTAGCTAAAATGCCCTGCAGGACTGCAGAGGCAAAGCCTGCTCGGGATCTGGAATATAAAGACAGGTTGTAATGCTTGGAAAATGTATGCACGGAGCTCCATGTAGCAGCTTCTAAAATGTCCTTTGTAGCCACCCCTCTTAGAAAGGCTGTGGAGGTGGCTGTAGCTCTGGTGGAATGTGGCCTGATATTGGCTGGCACATCTTTTCCATGGAAAGAATAGCAGAATCTGATGCAGTTTCCAATCCATTTCGAAATTGTTTGTTTGGAAATTGCCTTTCCTTGCACTCCAGCAGCGTAAGCTACAAAAAGCTGGTCAGATTTTCTGTTGGATTTTGTTCTGTCCAAGTAGTAGCGCAATTGCCTATGTATGTCCAATGTGTGCAGCAGCCTTTCACCTTTATTTTGAGGATTAGGAAAGAAAGTAGGCAGGTGAATTGCTTGATTTAAAGAAACCCTGGATATCACCTTTGGCATGAATGAAGGATTGGTTCTTAGAGAGACTCTGTCCTGATGAAAGATGAGAAATGGTGGTACTGCCATGAGGGCCTGTATCTCCAAGACTCTTCTTGCTGAGGTGATTGCCAAAAGGAAAACAGTTTTCCAGGAAAGAAATTGCAATTCTGAAGATGCTGCTGGCTCAAAGGGAGGAAGAGTTAATTTTTCCAAGACGAAGTTGAGGTCCCATGCAGGCACTGGTGGTTTCCTTGGAGGTTTGATATTCTTTATCCCTCTTAGAAACTGCCTTAGCAAAGGATGTGAAAATACAGGTGGATCACAGTTGTATTCTGCTGAAATTGCTGAGGCGTGTATTTTTATGGATGAGTAGGACAGGCCATTGTGAAGCATTTCTGCCAAGTATTCTAGTATCTGAGGGATGTTCAATACTGATACATCTTGACCTTTGTTGGCATTCCAGATGGTAAATCTCTTCCATTTGGCTGAATAATTCCTTCTGGTGGAAGGTCTGCGAGCTTCCAGTAATATTTCTTGAACTTTTTTGGAGAGAGAAATATGGGGGTAAGTTATGGGACCCTCCAAGCTGTCAGCTGCAATGTTTGCAGGTTGGGATGAACAGTCTTGTAATTGTGCTGTGTTAGAAGCAGTGGCCATAGAGGCAGGGGCCACGGCTTGGTGCGAGTTACGCTCCTTAGTAATGGATACCAGTGTTGTCTTGGCCAGTCTGGAGCTATCAAAATGCCTTTCGGTTGTTCTGCTTTGATCTTCAGTAACACCTTGGTCATTAATGGTAGAGATGGGAATGCATAAATTGCTAGAGCATTCCAGCTGAAAGAGAGAGCATCCACTCTCCATGCTTGAGGATGGTGTGTCCTTGAACAGAACTTCTTCAGATGATGATTGAGGTGCGAGGCAAAGAGATCTATGTCCGGCCTTCCCCATACATGAGTTATTTGTGAAAAAATGTCTGGATGCAACATCCATTCGTGTGGGTCCATAATGTTTCTGCTTAGGCTGTCTGCCAGAACATTGTCTTTGCCTGGAACAAACTGGGATTGCATCTGTATGTTTAGTTTCAGGGATTTTTCCCAAAGAGTCATTGTCAGTCTGCAGAGGGGGTAAGAATGGGTGCCTCCCTGCTTGTTTATGTACCACATAACAGTGGTGTTGTCTGTCCTTATTAGTAGATGGCCTTGCTGAAGAAATTTTCCGAAGGCCTCTATTGCATGGATCACTGCTAACATCTCTTTTTGATTGATGTGCAGGTGCAATTCTTGGGGTGACCATTGGCCTCTAATGCATCTGCCCGCCATGTGCGCCCCCCCATCCATGGTCAGAGGCATCTGTTGTAATGGTTTGGCTTGCTTGAGGTTTGCTGAAAGACATCCCTTTGTTTAGCTGGCTTGCTTGTGCCCACCACAGAAATTCCTTTTGTAAACATGGAATGAGTGGAATAATTGCCTCTAAGTCATGGCTGTGTTGAGACCATAAACTCTTTAGGTACCATTGTAGTTTTCTCATGTGTAGCCTTGCCAGTGGAATCAGAAGAATGCAAGATGCCATGAAACCCAGGGCCTGCAGGATTTTCCTTGCAGTCATCTGGGTCTGCTTTGCTAGGGTTTTGAAGTAAACTGGTAATTGTTCTTGTTTTTCTTCTGTGAGGAAAGCCATCTGTGAGTTTGTGTCCAGTTTGGCTCCTAGAAAAATTATTTGTTGGGATGGCAGTAGTCTTGATTTTTGAATGTTGATTGTGTATCCCAAGGCCTGTAGTAAGTGAAAGACATAGTCCAAGTTTCTTATCAAGGCTTGTTTGCTGTCCGCTTGTATAAGGCAGTCGTCCAGGTAAGGGTAGATTTGTATCCCCTGAAGTCTGCAATGTGCAATTACTGATGCCAGGCATTTCATGAATACTCTGGGCACAGTAGATAAGCCAAAAGGCAATGCTGAGAATTGATAATGCTCTGACCCTGCAAGAAATCTGAGGTATCTTCTGCAGCTTTGTCTGATTGGGACATGCAGGTATGCCTCCTTGAGGTCCAGAGTAACCAGCCAAGACCCCTTGCCCAACATGGGAAGAAGTTGCTGTAATGTCAGCATTTTGAATTTTGGCACAATAAGAAAAGTGTTTAGAGCGGACAAATCCAGTATAGGTCTCCGTTGCTTTTCTTTTCTTGGAACAAGGAACAGTCTTGAATAGAATTCCTGGCCTTGTTCTTGAGGAGGAACCTTTTCTATTGCTTTGATTTGTAGCAGCTTTGAAACTTGTATGAGTGCCTCTGCCCTCTGATTTTGTGGCAGGTTTGGCATGCCTTGTCTGGTTGGTAAAGTATGGAAGTGGAACCTGTAACCTTTGTCTATTATGTCCAAAATCCATTTGTCTCTTGTAATAACGTGCCAATTTTTTGAAAATAGAGATAATTTTCCGCCTAAAGGTGCTTCTCTTTGAGCCTTGGTCGGCGGTGTCAAAGGCAAGTCATTGTGTTTGTCCTTGTGAAGCAGTGGAAGTTCCTGCTCCACTTCTCTGATTAGTTGGTTGCCATTGGCGGCCCCAGTAGGAGCCTCGGTATTGCCCTCTACCTCGTGCACGCCTGTTTTTTCCCCTTTGGAACTTGTCAGAGTCTGGAAAGGACCAATTCTTCGAAGGCCAATTCCTGCTGAACCTTGGTGGCTGAACCTGGAGGAAATCTTTGACTGTTTGTACTGATTTAGCCTTTTCCTCAATTGATTTCAAAACACCCTGTGCATTAGCACCAAATAGCTTGTGTTTTTCCAAAGGAGCATCTAGTAGCTTTACTTTAACATGATCTGGCAAAGTCTGTTCTTTCAACCAAGCATGTCTACGTATGACAGCCCCTGTCATAGCTGCCCTACATGAAGCTTCCAATGCATCATAACCACACTGAAGAAAATGATTGCTAACCTGCTGAGTATTATGAGCCAAATCCTGCAAGGCCTTTCTATCTAAGGGCTCAGGAGAGGCTAACTTTTTCTGTAAATCATCCAACATGAAATCCTGATACTGAAACATATGAAATAAACAGTTTAGAGCTCTCATGGCAAGGGTGGATGAGGTATAAACTTTTTTACCCTACCTCTCCAAGGACCTAGATTCCCTGTCTGCAGGCAAAGGATTTTTGGCCGTGGACGTGACCACTCCTTTGGGCCCCTGAGAAATAATTTCTAGATCAATAGAGTGGGCCTTAAAGAGATGTTTATGAGTATCAGGGACCCTGTAATATCTGGCATGACAGGAGCAGGAGGAAGGGAATCAGGTGAAGCACTGGTGTCTGAGTAAACATCATCCAAAACATCTAACACAGGGGGAATAGCTAAGGGCCTGTGCTGGGGTAACTTAAGGAAAGTCCGAAGCCTTTTCCTGGAGTCAGAGAAGTCCTGGCCCTGCCACTGAAAATGCTCTCTCATGGAATGGAGAATTTCCCCAAAAGAGATATCCTCAGGAGGAGAGGCTGAGGGGATGGATTCTTCAGCATCAGAATCGTCGTAGGCCGGGAAAGATTCTTCCTGGGAATCTGAATGGCCTGACTCACCAGAGGCTTCATCTGAGGAAAGGGTGTCTGCCTGCTCAACCCTAGGCCTTTTGTCTGAAGGCGGCTGAGAACCTCTGTCTGGATGGGCCTGAGAGCCCCTAATTAAAGAAATTAGATCTGCAGCTAAAGGCATGATCTGTTTATCAGAAGTGGGACCCTGTGAAAAGGATTTAGGAGGGTGAGACTTAGCCTGGCTGGCAGCCTTAGCACGTGTGTAGGCCTTAATAGACATAGACACAGGAGGCCTAGCTGCCCCACGTGCTGGAGTGACTTTGTCCACCAGAATGGCGTCGGGTAAATCTTGGGCTTCGGTTTCTGGAGGAAAATCAACAACCGGCACCGGGGTAGCCTCCGGGACCGAAGTCTGTGGTAAAGCGGTGTCATCAGTCTGAAGCGGTTGAGTTACCGCCTCCAAAGAGACCGATGCACTCGCAGTAGGCGAATGCCGGTCCCGGTCCTTCAGCTTTTTGGAAACATGTGCTGTCGGTAACTCCGGCATGTTATAAGAGAAAGTTTCCCCAAAATAGTCTTCAGCAAATTCTGCCCGGTGCCTGAGAGTGCGCTTATTGAAGCAAGCACAGGCAGCACAGGCCGAGACGTCGTGGTCTGGGCCGAAGCAGGGGAGGCAGTAAGAATGGAAATCCTTATGAGGTATTTGTTTACCACAAGACAAGCAATTATTAACTTTTGCAATTTTATCTGACATCACATACAAGATAACCCGACTGGTCTAGAAGTAGGAAATAAAGGGTCAACGCAGCTTCCACAGCAAGTCCATTTATTAAGCTATAAACACCGAAACATGACAAACGACCACATCCACAGAATAAATCCACAAACAAAGTTAAGCGCTTTCATCCACCAATGGCAGACTTCATCAGAACACATAACACCAGAAGAGGCTGTATAATATATACAAATTTTAGCGCCAAAACTTTTGTAATTCTTAAATTTCTTAAAGGTACAAAACTCATTAAATGATATCTTGAATGCTAAATTGTAAACCTACATGCTGATAAATACAATCTTTCCATAAGTAAAATACTCAGATCTTTCCATAAAACTGAAACCTACTTATATAATAAATATAAGTACAAATTTCAATTTATAAAAATATATATAATATATAATAATATATAATAATTATAATAAATATAGTAAAAATACATATGTAACATACAAAAGGACTCTACAAAGAGATGTGGGAGATGCAAACAATGTAAATACATTAACAATCAATCATATATAGTATTAGAAGATGTGACTTGTACGAAGATTAAAAGTAGGGGTGGCAATTGTAATACAAAACAGGTTGTTTATCTTGCGAAATGTATAGAATGCTCCGCATTCTATATAGGCAAAACCGAGAGACAATTGAGGAAACGTATTTATGAACATTATTACAAGATTAAAATTAAAGACCTCAATAATGCCTTATATAAACACATTAGCGAGGCAGGTGAACAACACATATTTATGTTTTCTATAATTGATCAAGAATATCTCAATCCCCTGGGTGGTGACTGGAAAACAAGATTGGCATGTAGAGAAAGTAAATGGCAAATATTAGTTGATGCCACCAGGACTCCAGGACTTAATGAATTCATAAGTATTAAACCATTTCTCAATATGTAGTACATTAACAAATGCACATTTTTATTTACATATACATATTAATTCACAACTTTATGATATCATACTATTTTTTCTATGTTGTTAATTATTTATATAAGTATTTATTTTATATTCATGATGTGTTTTTCAAGACATGTGACACATACATATATTAGAGTTTTTCAAATTTGATTTTAAGTATTTATACACAATCTGTTGGGGTTATACATGCTTATATTATTTATTAAATTAGTACAAATATGTTACATATGTATTTTTACTATATTTATTATAATTATTATATATTATTATATATTATATATATTTTTATAAATTGAAATTTGTACTTATATTTATTATATAAGTAGGTTTCAGTTTTATGGAAAGATCTGAGTATTTTACTTATGGAAAGATCGTATTTATCAGCATGTAGGTTTACAATTTAGCATTCAAGATATGATTTAATGAGTTTTGTACCTTTAAGAAATTTAAGAATTACAAAAGTTTTGGCGCTAAAATTTGTATATATTATACAGCCTCTTCTGGTGTTATGTGTTCTGATGAAGTCTGCCATTGGCGGATGAAAGCGCTTAACTTTGTTTGTGGATTTATTCTGTGGATGTGGTCGTTTGTCATGTTTCGGTGTTTATAGCTTAATAAATGGACTTGCTGTGGAAGCTGCGTTGACCCTTTATTTCCTACTTCCAGACCAGTCGGGTTATCTTGTGTGTGAGTTATTTTATCTGACATCGGCTGAGGCAAGAAAAGGTTCCCCAACTGGGTACTTAGCTTTTTGATGACTTCGGTAACTGAAAACACAGGAGCTGACCGACCGGCACTTGCGAACTGCTTCTGCTTCGGGCACTGCACGGCAAGAAAGACTGAAAAAGATGGCGTCGGCTGATGCTTATATACCCCAGGCGCTCTGACGTTGGGGAAAGGGTGACATCAGCCAACGCCGGACCCAGACTTTGGAACCCGGCCGACCGAAGGGCTGCCTGAGGCAGGACAACCCATATGTCAGGACTGCAGTTGCATTCTTGAAGGACATCTGTACTTTCTTGGTCTTGTTCTATCTGATGTTACATGCTGCTCCATTGTATGGTACCCTATCAGCTCACATGTTTGTAGGGTCAAACACAAACATGTCCCGTACCACAGACAGGCATTGGACCACACTGTGTCATGATCCAGTTTATGTAGGATAGTGTGTGAGTGGCACATAGGATGGTGTTTATCAGACAGTCCATATAGTGTCATATTAAGCTTGCGTACCATATGTGGCTGTGGCTGTGTTCACATTGGTTGTGGGTATGCACTTTCTCACAGGTGTCTGTGACTCTGTGCTGTGACAAGCCAGCTCTGTTTGCAGGTACATGTGTATTCCCCCATACAAAATGTAGGCCAGTGTTGTGGCAGTCTGCCTGTAGTTTGCACAGTGGTTTGTTACATGCCTAGCAGCTTAGTGCAATTACTCAGTGTGATGTTATGTCCAAATATTTGCAAGATGTACTGCTGCCAGGCCAACATAACAGTTGTGTATTTCTGACAAAGCAGTGGGATTCTGTATAGATGCATGTCACTAACTACTGGGTAGTATTTGGCCATGTGACCTCTGCAACACTATTTTTTATGTGTCCAGACAGATAGGCATGTGTGAATACATAAACTGCGTGGGCATATGTAGTCCAGTATTTACATGCTATACCCATGTACATGGGTGTTAACATCCAGATTTTCAG
This sequence comes from Protopterus annectens, assembly GCF_019279795.1. NCBI lineage: Eukaryota > Metazoa > Chordata > Ceratodontiformes > Protopteridae > Protopterus > Protopterus annectens. The sequence goes on along the minus strand of NC_056728.1, from coordinate 976,949,684 downwards.
GCTAGGTCCACATGTCTCACATGAAGGGGGTCTGTGTATACCTCTGGACTGAGCAGAGTGTGCCAGACTGTCCACATATATTGGTCATATCTCTGCTGTAGTCCACAGGATCATTACTGTGCTATCAGTGGTACTGTACTATGATGTCCTTAGGATGTCTGTCAGTAACCGATGGCATACCTGTCAATAGCAGATGTGGCCTCCCACACAAAACATGTACGTTAAGACAACCCCTGTTACAGTAGCAACATCTCAGATGCTCAAGTAAGAGCCGCCCTCTCCAAAGCAAAAAACACAGCATCAATAGGACCAGATATCCTCAGGAGGAGAGGCTGAGGGATGGATTCTTCAGCATCAGAATCGTCGTAGGCCGGAAAGGATTCTTCCTGTGAATCTGAATGGCCTCACTCACCAGAGGCTTCATCTGCGGAAACGGTGTCTATCTGAGGAAAGGGTGTCTGCCTGCTCAACCCTAGGCCTTTTGTCTGAAGGCGGCTGAGAACCTCTGTCTGGATGGGCCTGAGAGCCCCTAATTAAAGAAATTAGATCTGCAGCTAATGGCATGATCTGTTTATCAGAAGTGGGACCCTGTGAAAAGGATTTAGGAGGGTGAGACTTAGCCTGGCTGGCAGCCTTAGCACGTGTGTAGGCCTTAATAGACATAGACACAGGAGGCCTAGCAGCCCCACGTGCTGGAGTGACTTTGTCCACCGGAATGGCGTCGGGTAAATCTTGGGCTTCGGTTTCTGGAGGAAAATCAACAACCGGCACCGGGGTAGCCTCCGGGACCGAAGTCTGCGGTAAAGCGGTGTCATCAGTCTGAAGCGGTTGAGTTACCACCTCCGAAGAGACTGATGCACTCGCAGTAGGCTTTAGCGTGGTGTTGGTAGAAGTCGCGGGCCGCGAATGCCGGTCCCGGTCCTTCAGCTTTTTGGAAACATGTGCTGTCGGTAACTCCAACGGCATGTTATAAGAGAAAGTTTCCCCAAAATAGTCTTCAGCAAATTCTGCCCGGTGCCTGAGAGTGCGCTTATTGAAGCAAGCACAGGCAGCACAGGCCGAGACGTCGTGGTCTGGGCGAGGCAGGAGGCAGTAAGAATGGAAATCCTTATGAGGTATTTGTTTACCACAAGACAAGCAATTATTAACTTTTGCAATTTTATCTGACATCACATACAAGATAACCGACTGGTCTAAGTAGGAAATAAAGGGTCAGCGTCTTCACAGAGTCTTTATTAAGCTAAAAATACCGAAACATGACAAATGACCACATCCACAGAATAAATCCACATAAAATGTTAAGCGCTTTCATCCACCAATGGCAGACTTCATCAGAACACATAACACCAGAAGAGGCTATATAATATATACAAATTTTGGCGCCAAAAATTTTTAGTAATTCTTGAATTTCTTAAAGGTACAAAACTCATTAATTGATATCTTGAATACTGAATAGTAAAATTACATGCTGATAATTACGATCTTTTCATAAGTAGAATACTCAAATCTTTCCATAAAACTAAAACCTACTTATATAATAAATATAAATTTCAATTTATTTAAATATGTATAATGTGTAATAATATATAATAAATATAATAAATATAGTAAAAATACATATATAACATACAAAAGGACTCTACAAAGAGATGTGGGAGATGCAAACAATGTAAATACATTAACAATCAATCATATATAGTATTAGAAGATGTGACTTGAAGATTAAAAGTAGGGTGGCAATTGTAATACAAAACAGGTTGTTTATCTTGAAATGTATAGAATGCTCATTCTATATGCAAACCGAGAGACAATTGAGGAAACGTATTTATGAATATTATTACAAGATTAAAATTAAAGACCTCAATAATGCCTTTTATAAACATATTAGCGAGGCAGGTGAACAACACATATTTATGTTTTCTATAATTGATCAAGAATATCTCAATCCCCTCGGTGGTGACTGGAAAACAAGATTGGCTTGTAGAGAAAGTAAATGGCAAATATTAGTTGATGCCACCAGGTCTCCAGGACTTAATGAATTCATAAGTATTAAACCATTTCTCAATATGTAGTACATTTACAAATGCACATTTTTATTTACATATACATATAAATTCACAACATGATATCATACTATATTTTCTCTATGTTGTTAATTATTTATATAAGTATTTATTTTATATTCATGATGTGTTTTTCAAGACATGTGACACATACATTTATTAGAGTTTTTTTAATTAGTATTTATACACACTCTGTTGGGGTTATATATGTACATATTATTTATTAAATTAGTATAAATATTTTATATATGTATTTTTACTATATTTATTATATTTATTATAATATTATATATTATATATATTTTTATAAATTAAATTTGTACATATTTATTATAAGTAGGTTCAGTTTTATGGAAAGATCTATAATTATGGAAAATCTATGTTACA
>NC_056728.1:976929340-976946734 GCF_019279795.1 Protopterus annectens | reverse complement strand
TTACAACTCTACCGCTAAGCTATTGCTTCTTGGCTTACTTTGCATATTTAGTTCTCATATCCTTCTCCACTGCTTGCTAACTGCAATTACGCTACTAGCACATAGCACACCAGCACCGCACACAGTAGCACACATTTACGGGGTTTAAAAAAATATAACAGGTTTTAATTTCATTTTATAACATCTGTTCACTTTATACACTGATGGTCTGTGGGGGCATGTGTTGTGTAGTGTATTTATTCACATTTACATGGCCTCTCTCGTGGCTGTTTACTTTCAGCCATTCTAGACTTACAGGGGCGTGTCCGCTTGCAGGGCTTAGCCTACAGACACGCCCCCTACTGTCTTACATGGACCGTGTAAGAGTTACAGTGTGATTCAGCATGCCTCATGCACCTCATGCATATGCATGACATGCTGACACTGTTTAACTGCAGCTTCCGTGTAAGAGTTATAACTCTTACACGGAGGCTTCGTGAATCTGGCCCAGAGTTTAATGAATATAAAATAAGTTTAAAATATATATGATCTAACAACTCATCTACGTGTGTTCAGAAAGGACCTTATCGAGACATACATATTCAGACCAGGAGAATAGTGCCCCTTTAGCCTGAAGATCCATTTCAACTCCTTTAATTCCAAGAGGTTCATATAATCACCTCCTCTAGCATTAGGTTCTACTAACTGCAAAACTCTAAACACAAAAGAGTGTTTGGGGTAAAGTTGAACATGTTTTGCTAGTGCATTTAACTCATTTTTGTTCTTAATATCATACTGGTGATTATATATTCTATTCTTTAGTTTCCTCTTGGTCAGTCCTAGTATTGAACAATCGCTGTGACTTCTACAATTGTATAGTACATAGGTTGGTACGGTTTACTATCAAAATGTCGATCGCCCATCGTCGACACCACTAACGCGAACTCCGAACAGCGAATGTTGGGATGTCGAACACCGATATTCCGAAATGCAAAATCTCGCCCCCCGTTGGACCCATGGTAGCACTTGTTTTGTGGTGTAGCGGTCGGAAATGTCGACGTTCGGTGTTTTAGTTCGATATCTTGAGGAATCGGCATTACAGCTTTCGCATAAAGGAGTCGACAGTATGTACATTCGACGATGGGCGATCGACATTTTGATAGTAAACCGGTTGGTACTAGGCTATCGGCCCTAGGGCCTATACAAGCCTAGCTATGACAATTCCCTGGCTATTTCTTCCCACACTATTTACTATGTTAGTGATATTACTGTTGCATCACATATGTTGTTTTATCTAAATATACACATCAGATACAATGGTGTGATACATCTGGGAAGGTATACACAACAGTAATGTTTACACATGACCATCATATGGATATATACATATACATTTCTAGATATATGTCTACATGTTCATACACATATTTAGTCATAAATATGTATTTATACACATCTGTATAGTGCATCATATATATGACCTTGTATAGATCTCTCTGTAATATATATATATATATATATATATATATATATATATATATATATATATTTATTTATATGTATATATTTTTATATATGTATGTATGTATATACATCATATATGTACAGCTATACCTATTTATGTCTATATGTAGATATCCATAACTATATGTGCATATATATCTATATATCTGTATATGTGTAGACTTATTATAGCTGTATATATATATATATATATATATATATATATATATATATATCCATATATGTATGTGTATGTGTATGTATGTATATCAGGTATATATATATATATATATATATATATATATATATATATATATGGATTTATACATATATATATATATATATATATATATATATATATATATATATATATATATATATATATATATATATATACACACACACACACACACACACACACACACACACACACACACACACACACACACATATATATGTTTACCATATGTCCAGATGTCCAGAACATGGAGTGGAGTCCTACCTCAGCAACAACAGTCGCAACCTTTTAGTGCAAGGGGATGTCATGTATGTGTTGCAGGTATATATCTAGACTGTTCATAGGTTCATACCAGGCTATCTCCCCTAGGGCATTTATAAACCTGGCCAGAGTGTGTTTGGCTTTCGCCACCCATTTTAAATTAATTTTGCTATGCCCTTTTTCGAGGTTAGTATACTGTGCCTCTGTCTAACAGTGACACAGAAGTGATACCTGGGGTAAAAACCTACGATCTTCCATCCACTCATCAAGATTCCTCTTGAAGAGAGTCAATGAGGGAGTCTGCCTACCATGGACTGGGATTTTATTCCAGAGTGAAGGGAGCCTCTGGGTTATGAATCTGTCCCTGCAGCATGTCCTATTTATTTCAGTGCTGAGGTTCAAGTCTCTCGAGTGCATAGCTCGATGGGATTTGGATTTTCTGAAGTGCAGCATGTCCATTAATTCCGGGTTGGACATGGCCTTATATGTCAGGCACAGATTGCCTCTGAGCAGGCGGTATGCCACTGAGAAGAGCTGGAGTTTCTTTAACCGGGCAGCATATGGCATCTGTTTGAGCCCTTTGATCCTCTTGGTGAGGTACTTTTGGGGTCTTTCCAGTTGCTGCAGGTGTCTGGTAAGGTACATCCCAAAAGGGGCATTGTACTCAATTATGGGCCTGATGAGGGATGAGTAAAGAGGCATGATGACCTCCCTTGATCTAGATGTGAATCCCTTCATGATTAGGTGGGCTATATAAAATGTTTTTCTAACCACTTTGGCCACGTGGTTGTCAAATGAGAGATTGCTATCAACTTGGGTCCTCAGGTCCCTAATTACTTCTTCCATTAATGGATTACCACCTATGTGGTAATTTGTGGGCACTTTGTTTTTGCCAAAGGTGATGACTATACACTTTTTGGTGTTTAGATTGAGGCCATGGCTCTGGCACCAGTTGTCTGTTTCTATGAGGCCCTTTTGGAGGATGCTTGTGTCAGCTGGAGAGTCAATTATGGCACCCAGTTTGCAGTCATCTGCGAACTTGGTCAGCCACAGTCCTTCTGTGTTGGCCTGTACCTCAGAGAAATATATACCGAACAAGAGAGGTCCCAGGACTGAGCCTTGTGGGATGCCACTTGTAACTGGTTTGGAGTCTGACATGGCTCCAGCAATTCTAACTGTGTGGGTTCTGTCCTTGAGCCAGTTTGCAACCCATCTAGTGACATAGGGGTTTGTATTTAAGCTGGTGAGCTTATCTATTATGCCCGAGTGGGGTACTGTATCGAAGGCTTTTGCGAGGTCCAGGTAGGCTGTGCGGACCACCTTCCCCTCGTCAATGACTTTGGTGACTGTTTCAAAGAAATTGACCAGGTTTAAGAGGCAGGATCTGCCCTTAACAAAGCCAAACTGGGTAGGATCCAGTGTCTGTAGTTCCCCAATATCTTTATTTATGAGGTCCATGATAATCCTTTCCATAGCTTTGCAGATCAAGCTAGTCAGGCTTATGGGGCGATAGTTTCCAGGATCCGTTGAGGCACCACCTTTGTGGAGAGGGACCACTGTTGCTGTACGCCACTCTTTGGGTACATATCCTGCAGTAAGGCTGAGATTGAACAGTACTTTTATGTTTGGGTTTAGCTCTTCTTGGAATTCATGTAGGACACAGCCTGGGACACCGTCTGGTCCCATTGATGCTGTGTTTTTTGCTTTGGAGAGGGCGGCTCTTACCTGAGCATCTGAGATGTTGCTACTGTAACAGGGGCTGTCTTAACACACATGTTTTGTGTGGGAGGCCACATCTGCTATTGACAGGTATGCCATTGGTTACTGACAGACATCCTAAGGACATCATAGTACAGTACCACTGATAACACAGTAATGATCCTGTGGACTACAGCAGAGATATGACCAATATATGTGGACAGTCTGGCACACTCTGCTCAGTCCAGAGTCCTATTTATTTCAGTGCTGAGGTTCAAGTCTCTTGAGCGCGTAGCTCGATGGGATTTGGATTTTCTGAAGTGCAGGATGTCCATTAATTCCGGGTTGGACATGGCTTTATACGTCAGGCACAGATTGCCTCTGAGCAGGCGGTATGCCACTGAGAAGAGCTGGAGTTTCTTTAACCGGGCAGCATATGGCATCTGTTTGAGCCCTTTGATCCTCTGGGTGAGGTACTTTTGGGGTCTTTCCAGTTGCTGCAGGAGTCTGGTAAGGTACATCCCAAAAGGGGCATTGTACTCAATTATGGGCCTGATGAGGGATGAGTAAAGCGGCACGATGACCTCCCCTGATCTAGATGTGAATCCCTTCATGATTAGGTGGGCTATATAAAATGATTTTCTAACCACTTTGGCCACGTGGTTGTCAAATGAGAGATTGCTATCAACTTGGGTCCCCAGGTCCCTTATTACTTCTTCCGTACTTAATGGATTACCACATATGTGGCAATTTGTTTTTGCCAAAGGTGATGACTATACACTTTTTGGCATTTAGCTTGAGGCCATGGCTATGGCACCAGTTGTCTGTTTCTATGACGCTCTTTTGGAGGATGCTTGTGTTGGCTGGAGAGTCGATTATGACGCCCAGTTTGCAGTCATCTGTGAACTTGGTCAGCCACAGTCCTTCTGTGTTGGCCTGTACCTCAGAGAAATATATACCGAACAAGAGAGGTCCCAGGACTGAGCCTTGTGGGACGCCACTTGTAACTGGTTTGGAGTCTGACATGGCTCCAGCAATTTTAACCGTGTGGGTTCTGTCCTTGTGCCAGTTTGCAACCCATCTAGTGACATAGGGGTTTGTATTTAAGCTGGTTAGCTTATCTATAATGCTAGAGTGGGGTATTGTATCAAAGGCATTTGCGAGGTCCAGGTAGGCTGTGCGGACCACCTTCCCCTCGTCAATGACTTTGGTGACTGTTTTGACCAGGTTTAAGAGGCAGGATCTTCCCTTAACAAAGCCAAACTGGGTAGGATCCAGTGTCTGTAGTTCCCCAATATCTTTATTTATGAGGTCCATGATGATCCTTTCCATAGCTTTGCAGACCAAGCTAGTCAGGCTTATGGGGCGATAGTTTCCAGGATCCGTTGAGGCACCACCTTTGTGAAGAGGGACCACTGTTGCTGTACGCCACTCTTTGGGTACATATCCTGTGGTAAGGCTGAGATTGAACAGTAGTTTTATGTTTGGGTTTAGCTCTTCTTGGAATTCATGTAGGACACAGCCCGGGACACCATCTGGTCCTATTGATGCTGTGTTTTTTGCTTTGGAGAGGGCGGCTCTTACCTGAGCATCTGAGATGTTGCTACTGTAACGGGTTGTCTTAACGTACATGTTTTGTGTGGGAGGCCACATCTGCTATTGACAGGTATGCCATCGGTTACTGACAGACATCCTAAGGACATCATAGTACAGTACCACTGATAGCACAGTAATGATCCTGTGGACTACAGCAGAGATATGACCAATATATGTGGACAGTCTGGCACACTCTGCTCAGTCCAGAGGTATACACAGACCCCCTTCATGTGAGACATGTGGACCTAGCCTGAAAATTTGGATGTTAACACCCATGTACATGGGTATAGCACGTAAATACTGGATTACATATGCCCACGCAGTTTATGTATTCACACATGCCTATCTGTCCGGACACACAAAAACTAGTGTTGCAGAGGTCACATGGCCAAATACTACCCAGTAGTTAGTGACATGCATCTGTACAGAATCCCACTGCTTTGTCAGAAATACACAACTGTTATGGTGGCCTGGCAGCAGTACATCTTGCAAATATTTGGACATAACATCACACTGGGTAATTACACTAAGCTGCTAGGCATCTAACAAAGCACTGTGCAAACTACAGGCAGACTGCCACAACACTGGCCTACATTTTGTATGGGGGAATACACATGTACCTACAAACAGAGCTGGCTCTACAGGCATGTCACAGCACAGAGTCACAGACACCTGTGAGAAAGTGCATACCACAACCAATGTGAACACAGCCACATATGGTACGCAAGCTTAATATGACACTATATGGACTGTCTGATAAACACCATCCTATGTGCCACTCACACACTATCCTACATAAACTGGATCATGACACAGTGTGGTCCAATGCCTGTCTGTGGTACGGGACATGTTTGTGTTTGGCCCTACAAACATGTGAGCTGATAGGGTACCATACAATGGAGCAGCATGGAACATCAGATAGAACAAGACCAAGTAAGTACAGATGTCGATGTCCTTCAAGAATGCAACTGCAGTCCTGACATATGGGTTGTCCTGCCTCAGGCAGCCCTTCGGTCGGCCGGATTCCAAAGTCTGGGTCCGGCGTCGGCTGATGTCACCCTTTCCCCGACGTCAGAGCACCTGGGGTATACAAGCATCAGCCGACGCCATCTTCTTCAGTCTTTCTTGCCACGCGGTGCCCGAAGCAGAAGCAGTTCGCAAGTGCCGGTCGGTCAGCTCCTGTGTTTTCAGTTACCGAAGTCATCAAAAAGCTAAGTACCCCATTGGGGAACCTTTTCTTGCCTCAGCCGATGTCAGATAAAATTGCAAAAGTTAATAATTGCTTGTCTTGTGGTAAACAAATACCTCATAAGGATTTCCATTCTTACTGCCTCCCCTGCCTCGGCCCAGACCACGACGTCTCGGCCTGTGCTGCCTGTGCTTGCTTCAATAATTGCACTCTCAGGTGCCGGGCAGAATTTGCTGAAGACTATTTTGGGGAAACTTTCTCTTATAACATGCCGTCGGAGTTACCGACAGCACATGTTTCCAAAAAGCTGAAGGACCAGGACCGGCATTCGCGGCCCGCGACTTCTACCGACACCATGCTAAAGCCTACTGCGAGTGCATCGGTCTCTTCGGAGGCGGTAACTCAACCGCTTCAGACTGATGACACCGCTTTACCGCAGACTTCGGTCCTGGAGGCTACCCCGGTGCCGGTTGTTGATTTTCCTCCAGAAACCGAAGCCCAAGATTTACCCGACGCCATTCCGGTGGACAAAGTCACTCCAGCACGTGGGGCAGCTAGGCCTCCTGTGTCTATGTCTATTAAGGCCTACACACGTGCTAAGGCTGCCAGCCAGGCTAAGTCTCACCCTCCTAAATCCTTTTCACAGGGTCCCACTTCTGATAAACAGATCATGCCTTAAGCTGCAGATCTAATTTCTTTAATTAGGGGCTCTCAGGCCCATCCAGACAGAGGTTCTCAGCCGCCTTCAGACAAAAGGCCTAGGGTTGAGCAGGCAGACACCCTTTCCTCAGATGAAGCCTCTGGTGAGTCAGGCCATTCAGATTCCCAGGAAGAATCTTTCCCGGCCTACGACGATTCTGATGCTGAAGAATCCATCCCCTCAGCCTCTCCTCCTGAGGATATCTCTTTTGGGGAAATTCTCCATTCCATGAGAGAGCATTTTCAGTGGCAGGGCCAGGACTTCTCTGACTCCAGGAAAAGGCTTCGGACTTTCCTTAAGTTACCCCAGCACAGGCCCTTAGCTATTCCCCCTGTGTTAGATGTTTTGGATGATGTTTACTCAGACACCAGTGCTTCGCCTGATTCCCTTCCTCCTGCTCCTGTCATGCCAGACAGATATTACAGGGTTCCCGAAACTCATAAACATCTCTTTACGGCCCACTCTATTGATCTAGAAACTATTTCTCAGGGGCCCAAAGGAGTGGTCACATCCACGGCCAAAAATCCTTTGCCTGCAGACAGGGAATCTAGGTCCTTGGAGAGGTGGGGTAAAAAAGTTTATACCTCATCCACCCTTGCCATGAGAGCTCTAAACTGTTTATTTCATATGTTTCAGTATCAGGATTTCATGTTGGATGATTTACAGAAAAAGTTAGCCTCTCCTGAGCCCTTAGATAGAAAGGCCTTGCAGGATTTGGCTCATAATACTCAGCAGGTTAGCAATAATTTTCTTCAGTGTGGTTATGATGCATTGGAAGCTTCATGTAGGGCAGCTATGACAGGGGCTGTCATACGTAGACATGCTTGGTTGAAAGAACAGACTTTGCCAGATCATGTTAAAGTAAAGCTACTAGATGCTCCTTTGGAAAAACACAAGCTATTTGGTGCTAATGCACAGGGTGTTTTGAAATCAGTTGAGGAAAAGGCTAAATCAGTACAAACAGTCAAAGATTTCCTCCAGGTTCAGCCACCAAGGTTCAGCAGGAATTGGCCTTCGAAGAATTGGTCCTTTCCAGACTCTGACAAGTTCCAAAGGGGAAAAAACAGGCGCGCATGAGGTAGAGGGCAATACCGAGGCTCCTACTGGGGCCGCCAATGGCAACCAACTAATCAGAGAAGTGGAGCAGGAACTTCCACTGCTTCACAAGGACAAACACAATGACTTGCCTTTGACACCGCCGACCAAGGCTCAAAGAGAAGCACCTTTAGGCGGAAAATTATCTCTATTTTCAAAAAATTGGCACGTTATTACAAGAGACAAATGGATTTTGGACATAATAGACAAAGGTTACAGGTTCCACTTCCATACTTTACCAACCAGACAAGGCATGCCAAACCTGCCACAAAATCAGAGGGCAGAGGCACTCATACAAGTTTCAAAGCTGCTACAAATCAAAGTAATAGAAAAGGTTCCTCCTCAAGCACAAGGCCAGGGATTCTATTCAAGACTGTTCCTTGTTCCAAGAAAAGAAAAGCAATGGAGACCTATGCTGGATTTGTCCGCTCTAAACACTTTTCTTATTGTGCCAAAATTCAAAATGCTGACGTTACAGCAACTTCTTCCCATGTTGGGGAAGGGGTCTTGGCTGGTTACTCTGGACCTCAAGGAGGCATACCTGCATGTCCCAATCAGACAAAGCTGCAGAAGATACCTCAGATTTCTTGCAGGGTCAAAGCATTATCAATTCCCAGCATTGCCTTTTGGCTTATCTACTGTGCCCAGAGTATTCACGAAATGCCTGGCATCAGTAATTGCACATTGCAGACTTCAGGGGATACAAATCTACCCTTACCTGGATGACTGCCTTATACAAGCGGACAGCAAACAAGCCTTGATAAGAAACTTGGACTATTGGGATACACAATCAACATTCAAAAATCAAGACTACTGCCATCCCAACAAATAATTTTTCTAGGAGCCAAACTGGACACAAACTCACAGATGGCTTTCCTCACAGAAGAAAAACAAGAACAATTACCAGTTTACTTCAAAACCCTAGCAAAGCAGACCCAGATGACTGCAAGGAAAATCCTGCAGGCCCTGGGTTTCATGGCATCTTGCATTCTTCTGATTCCACTGGCAAGGCTACACATGAGAAAACTACAATGGTACCTAAAGAGTTTATGGTCTCAGCACAGCCATGACTTAGAGGCAATTATTCCACTCATTCCATGTTTACAAAAGGAATTTCTGTGGTGGGCACAAGCAAGCCAGCTAAACAAAGGGATGTCTTTCAGCAAACCTCAAGCAAGCCAAACCATTACAACAGATGCCTCTGACCATGGATGGGGGGCGCACATGGCGGGCAGATGCATTTGAGGCCAATGGTCACCCCAAGAATTGCACCTGCACATCAATCAAAAAGAGATGTTAGCAGTGATCCATGCAATAGAGGCCTTCGGAAAATTTCTTCAGCAAGGCCATCTACTAATAAGGATAGACAACACCACTGTTATGTGGTACATAAACAAGCAGGGAGGCACCCATTCTTACTCCCTCTGCAGACTGACAATGACTCTTTGGGAAAAATCCCTGAAACTAAACATACAGATGCAATCCCAGTTTGTTCCAGGCAAAGACAATGTTCTGGCGGACAGCCTAAGCAGAAACATTATGGACCCACACGAATGGATGTTGCATCCAGACATTTTTTCACAAATAACTCATGTATGGGGAAGGCCGGACATAGATCTCTTTGCCTCGCACCTCAATCATCATCTGAATAAGTTCTGTTCAAGGACACACCATCCTCAAGCATGGAGAGTGGATGCTCTCTCTTTCAGCTGGAATGCTCTAGCAATTTATGCATTCCCACCTCTACCATTAATGACCAAGGTGTTACTGAAGATCAAAGCAGAACAACCGAAAGGCATTTTGATAGCTCCAGACTGGCCAAGACAACACTGGTATCCATTACTAAGGAGCGTAACTCGCACCAAGCTGTGGCCCCTGCCTCTATGGCCACTGCTTCTAACACAGCACAATTACAAGACTGTTCATCCCAACCTGCAAACATTGCAGCTGACAGCTTGGAGGGTCCCATAACTTCCCCCCATATTTCTCTCTCCAAAAAAGTTCAAGAAATATTACTGGAAGCTCACAGACCTTCCACCAGAAGGAATTATTCAGCCAAATGGAAGAGATTTACCATCTGGAATGCCAACAAAGGTCAAGATGTATCAGTATAAAACACAAACTGGTAATGAGCGACCAGGATGTTCCACGGTCGGGGTAAACCACAGCTAATGCACAGTACTCTCTTTCATAAAAATGTCCACTGTTGATACATACACCAATAAATCCACGCTGAAGAGGTTTCTTCAAGTTTCTACAGCAATAATGGATGTTTATCCTATAAAAACAGGTTCAAAAACAAATACGAACAACACAATCGTCAGTGCAGCAAATTGCAATCCAATAATTTACCCGGGTTTCGTCCGCCAAGACGAACTTCATCAGAATAACTAAGCTAATTACTGCTTCCCTTATATATACAGGTCCACCCAATTATTTAATTAATTGATTGTTAAACATGCTAGTTAAATCAATTTGAATAGGATAAAATGTTTAAAAATATGTGAACATAATAAATATAAAACACATATAATACTTATAAACTCGCTATATATATTTGTGTAGTTAAATAAAAATGAAATGAAATAATTACATAAAAAATTACAAAAAAGTGAAATACTAAGATTAATATATTACTAATATGATATTATAATATGTATTATGATGTAATATATGAATGTCTATAATTATTTCTCTTCAATATACATGTATATGTGTATAACACACCACCCTAATTGTATGGATACCATTCATTATTAAACATATGTACATGTCTTATAAAATGACTTATACCACTGTATTTGTCACTCCTTTGGATTTTCATAAATGCCTATACATTTCCCAATCTATTATATTATAATGTACATAAAGAGTATATTAACTATATTTCACCTCCCTAGTTACTAATTTTAACTTAGAAATATGTTAAGCTATGTTATGACCTACCCTTAATATGATTCTTCATAAGGATAGGTTTAATGGTACAGTATTCATTCAACCCCGGCCAATTGTGGGCATTCAATAGAATCTGCCATCTTAACTCCTGTACATCCAAATCATATTTTGTATATCTTCCCTGTGCATCATTAGGTATGTGATCAATGACACAAAATTTAAACCTATGGTTAGCGTGTAATTGAATATGTCTGACTAGGGCATTCGTGGTTTTCATATGCTTTATATCCAAAAGATGTTCTTTAATTCTACTCCTAAATTTTCTACTTGTCTTACCTATATAAAATGCTTTGCAATGTTGACAAAGTGCAACATATATGACATTTAAAGTATGACAGTTAAAGTGCCCTTTGATTTTAATATTATACAGGTTTATCTTAAGTTTATCCTTTGTGTCATTAATATACTTACATGTTGTACATCTTCCACATTTAAAGTTGCCTATGGGTCTATAAGTTTTATGTCTCTGTACTTCCATATTGTTCTCAAAGTATTCTTTAAAAGATGTATCCTTTTTATATACAAACTTGATAGGTCCTTGAAATATTTGTGCCATCATGTTATCATTAATAAATAAGCCCCAATTTCTTTTAACGATATTCTTTATAGTTTGAGAAGAATCATCATATACAGAGATGTATAGGGGTATCTGATCTTTGTTTTCATTATTCATTTTACTTGTTTCTTTATTATAGCCATAACATAGTATGGCTTGATATATTCCTACATGTCTCTTGGTTTTAACTTCTTGTTTGATTGTTTCACATAAAGTTTTTGGGTAACCCCTATTTAAAAACATATTTTCCATAAATTCCAACTCTTCAATAAAATCCCCTTCTTCACTAATCATCCTGGCCGCCCTGACCATCTGACCCTTTACTACTCCCTTTGTCTGGTGGTCAGGGTGCCAACTGTCATAGTGGAGGTAAGAATTTGAAAAGGTCGATTTTCTATGAATATGTGATTTAAGCTGTCCTCTGTTCTTATCATATGTTAACTGCACATCCAAATATGATATGTTTTCATAACCAATATGGTGTGTAAATTTCAAAAATCGAACATTATGGTTTATATATTCAAGAAAAATTTTTAATGCCATTTCATCATTATCCCATACTATACAAATATCGTCCAAATATCTGGAGTATATTTTGATGTGTTGTTGAAATGGGCTATTAAATATGTAATTATACTCCCAATATGTCATTATTAAATTTGCATACATGGGGGCACATGCTGCCCCCATTGCAACTCCATCAATTTGTTTATAATAATTCCCTTCATAATACAAAAAATTATTGTGAAGTACAATTTCCATAAGGCTAATCAAGGTATTGATTTTTGTCTGATCAAATACTTTAGATTCAAAAAGCTGTTCTTCTAGCCAGATCAATCCTATATCATGTGGTATTGAAGTAAAAAGATTGCATACATCTATTGTTACCAGTATGTCTCCATCATTCATCTTGAATTGGTTCATCATTTTAAGGAAGTCCCAAGAATCCCTGGTTATATATGGAAATTTGGCCATACTTTGTTTAAAATGATGGTCCAGATATTGACTAATGAAACATGTTTTGTTTCTCTTTCCATCCACTATTGGTCTGAATTGTAAATTATTAAGACCTTTGTGAATTTTTGGTATGCCAAATATTCCACTGATAACCGGGAATTCATTATTCAGATATTCATATTCATCTTCCATTATTTCACCCTGCATTAACATATCTTCCAATAAGTTATCAATTCTTTTATGGGCAATGTTAATTTCATTTAAGCTTATTTCAGAATAAGATTTACTCAATAACATAGCAGTCATGTAGGAAACATAATCCCCTTTATCAGTTATAACAATACCACTGCCTTTATCAGGCCTCATTATCCTGATGTCTTTGATGTTTAATATATATTTCAATATTTCTTCCTCATTTTCAGTCATATTACTATGTATAGGTGTTCGATATTGTTTGAAAAATTCCCTAATGTCCAATTCAACCCGTTTTTCAAATGTAGCTATTTTATCATTCATAAGCGGGTTGAAAACACTGGGTTTAGTCAAACCATGACATATATTATTCCTATTATCGTGTATATTGCCATCAAAGAATATTTTTAAATTTAATTTTCTACTGAATAATTTTAAATCAATAATTGAACCAACTAATCTCCCCTTTCGGCAGGGTACAAAATTAAAACCTCGCGAAAAAAGGTTAGCATGTTCACTATTTAATTCATGTTTAGAGTAGTTAAATATTTTGTAATCTCCATAGGTGTTAGTTATTATATTTGGATTACTTAAAAATTCTCTATCAATTGGTTCAAAATTATTAGTTGATATACATTGATTAACATTATCCAGGTAATTATCAACATTTAAGTCAATATGGAAATTAATAGGAATGTTATTTTCATAGTTTTCCAAAATTTCATTATTTTCATAGGTTGTATTATCAATATTCTCACCATTATTAATCATAGTTTCTGCTGTATTTACCAATTGATCATTCATTTCATTGGCTAAATAGTGTATCAAATCAGGGTAGTCATATGTAGTCAAATTCAATAAAGTTTGATCTTCCTGATGTACTTTAGTTATTTCTTGCTGCGTTTCACCTTGATGAATATTTATAAATGGTATTTCTTCGATTTCATTTTTATCTACTTGTTCATCCACATATACAACCCAATTCTGCTCATGTACATTATTATTGACTTGCATATGATTGGTATTGACATTATTTTCATTACCACATACACCGTCTGTTTCTATGCATTTGTTACATACAAAGCCATCCTGTGAGTATAGACCTAATGCAATATATTCATTCATATTATCACATTCCATAGATGATAGATTATCAATTTGGTTAAAATTATTATCATACTGTTTTACATAACTGGAATATAAGTCATATTCCCCAGTGATATCATTGATTTTTGATTCTTGTTGTGCATATAAATTAATTGCATCAAATACATGTATATGACCCGTAGAATGTTCATAGGGTTCATTATTGTGTTTAGACAAACCTTGTATTTGGTGTTGTTGACATAGTCCCAAAGTTTGTGTATCGGTCAAATCATTCATGTCCATGGGTGTATGCATGTTGTCTGAAGTTCGATACAAGGATGGATTCCTCATTTGCGACTCTTCCATCCGGCTTTCGCGTTGTTCGCCGATAAAAAAACTCTTTTTGGTCTGGCCCCCATATTTCTATATTCATCATCTACTTGCTTAGTTCCACGATTGAGGAGCCTTTCCGAACGCCTGACTCCTTCATCTGCGTAGTTTATATTGTGTTCATTGGGGCCATTCTGTTGCGGATCTTCGTTATCGGAAGTGATGTCATATACTTCCTGTCTCTGTCGTGTTCGTTCTACATACTTATCGTTGCCATGGTCATGATGATTATTTTTCGATTTTGGGTAAATTTCACCCATTTCATATCTTTTAATGTCTCTTGTGATTTTATTACATTTTTTATATAAAATGTCACAACTGGAGTCAATGTCTTTAATGATAGTAGTGTATTTCGTGTAATGACTATCAAAGGAAGGATCTTGACTAATGTTTTGATTAAGTATATCCAGTTCCTTAAGCATGTTGTCTATTCTCATATTATTATATTTAATCATAATTTCCATCATCTGTAATCCGGTGTTGTTGAATAGTTCATGTAACTCATCAAGCATGCTTTCATTGTTTTCACTACCATTTGGATATTTCCAAAGCCGTAATCCTTTGGGGACCATATGCAAGTCTATATTTTTCTGTAAATAGCTATTCTCTAATTGTACTCGCTTGTATTTGAATAGTTTCACTTCAAAAGTTCTTAGCATTTCATGCATTACATCACTGTGCTGCATTTGTAGTGGTTTAAATGTACTGTTCGTTGTGTTGAATGAAAAATAATTTTCGCGCCAAGTTTTAAAATGTGAAGTATTCGTAGTACAAGTGGTTTCCCCATTAATACGCTTACCTTGCGTTGGCGCTGTTGGAGAATGCGGTGTAACCTGTGTAAGTGGTAGTCCAAGAGAATCATCCACTACTGTGGTGTTGTCGTGACTATCTTTACTCAATAGTTTTTGAATGAGAGCCGAGTGCTCTCTCAGCTGTGCATTAATCTGCTGGAGTAATACTCCGGTGTCCACCGGAACCACCTCGTCTTCCATAATAACACAAGACCAAAATAAAACACAAACTAGTAATGAGCGACCAGGATGTTCCACGGTCGGGGTAAACCACAGCTAATGCACAGTACTCTCTTTCATAAAAATGTCCACTGTTGATACATACACCAATAAATCCACGCTGAAGAGGTTTCTTCAAGTTTCTACAGCAATAATGGATGTTTATCCTATAAAAACAGGTTCAAAAACAAATACGAACAACACAATCGTCAGTGCAGCAAATTGCAATCCAATAATTTACCCGGGTTGATCCGCCAAGACGAACTTCATCAGAATAACTAAGCTAATTACTGCTTCCCTTATATATACAGGTCCACCCAATTATTTAATTAATTGATTGTTAAACATGCTAGTTAAATCAATTTGAATAGGATAAAATGTTTAAAAATATGTGAACATAATAAATATAAAACACATATAATACTTATAAACTCGCTATATATATTTGTGTAGTTAAATAAAAAAATGAAATGAAATAATTACATAAAAAATTACAAAAAAGTGAAATACTAAGATTAATATATTACTAATATGATGTTATAATATGTATTATGATGTAATATATGAATGTCTATAATTATTTCTCTTCAATATACATGTATATGTGTATAACACACCACCCTAATTGTATGGATACCATTCATTATTAAACATATGTACATGTCTTATAAAATGACTTATACCACTGTATTTGTCACTCCTTTGGATTTTCATAATTTTTTTTCAATACATTTTTTGTAATTTTTTATGTAATTATTTCATTTCCTTTTTTTATTTAACTACACAAATATATATAGCGAGTTTATAAGTATTATATGTGTTTTATATTTATTATGTTCACATATTTTTAAACATTTTATCCTATTCAAATTGATTTAACTAGCATGTTTAACAATCAATTAATTAAATATTAGGTGGACCTGTATATATAAGGGAAGCAGTAATTAACATTATTCTGATGAAGTTCGTCTTGACGAGAGAACCCGTAAATTATTGGATTGCAATTTGCTGCACTGACGATTGTGTTGTTCGTATTTGTTTTTGAACCTGTTTTTATAGGATAAACATCCATTATTGCTGTAGAAACTTGAAGAAACCTCTTCAGCATGGATTTATTGGTGTATGTATCAACAGTGGACATTTATGAAAAAGTACTGTGGTAACTGTCAGTTAACACAACTGGAACATCCTGGTCGCTCATTATCAAGATGTATCAGTATTGAACATCCCTCAGATACTAGAATACTTGGCAGAAATGCTTCACAATGGCCTGTCCTACTCATCCATAAAAATACACGCCTCAGCAATTTCAGCAGAATACAACTGTGATCCACCTGTATTTTCACATCCTTTGCTAATGCAGTTTCTAAGAGGGATAAAGAGTATCAAACCTCCAAGGAAACCACCAGTGCCTGCATGGGACCTCAACTTCATCTTGGAAAAATTAACTCTTCCTCCCTTTGAGCCAGCAGCATCTTCAGAATTGCAATTTCTTTCCTGGAAAACTGTTTTCCTTTTGGCAATCACCTCAGCAAGAAGAGTCTCAGAGATACAGGCCCTCATGGCAGTACCACCATTTCTCATCTTTCATCAGGACAGAGTCTCTCTAAGAACCAATCCTTCATTCATGCCAAAGGTGATATCCAGGGTTTCTTTGAACAAGCAATTCACCTGCCTACTTTCTTTCCTAATCCTCAAAATAAAGGTGAAAGGCTGCTGCACACATTGGACATACATAGGCAATTGCGCTACTACTTGGACAGAACAAATCCAACACTTGAGAAAATCTGACAGCTTTTTGTAGCTTACGCTGCTGGAGTGCAAGGAAAGGCAATTTCCAAACAAACAATTTTGAAATGGATTGGAAACTGCATCAGATTCTGCTATTCTTTCCATGGAAAAGATGTGCCAGCCAATATCAGGCCACATTCCACCAGAGCTACAAAATTTTGGGGGCACAAAGGACATTTTAGAGCTGCTAACATTACC
>NC_056728.1:976913797-976928840 GCF_019279795.1 Protopterus annectens | reverse complement strand
TGCCCGAGGGCATCTGGTTCGAAAGCAAACCTGGCCCTTCAGTCGCAGATCAGAAAGTGGCTGGCCTCTTTTGTATGACAATTCAGTTGGAGGGGCTTTTCAAATAAGAAGAACCAATGTGGTTTCTTCCCCATACGGTTTCAAGCCACCTGGTCTGTCTGATCCGAGGCGAACTGAGGGTTTCTGGTCCAAAAGATCAGTTTGTAAAAGGAAAAAACTTCAAAGACCAATACACGTAAGGTTCAGTTAAGGCACTTTTAATACTTGCTGCAAGGAGACAAAAACATGCAAATACAGGATTTTGCCTAACTACTAACAAGAAGCATGCTATTCTTATACTGTTTTACAAGACATGGCCTTCTATGGCTGACGTAATCAAACACAACTTTCAGTATTGTTCTACAGCAGATGTTACTCAGATTTTCTGCTGACATGACTAGATTTGTGAGAAATTTTTGAGAAAAACAACCTGGCCTTGGTGGGCCCCCAGCCTGTTACAGGCTTCTATTGTACAGTTTTACATTTCAAGGTACTTCTCTAACTCAGATACAAGCAAATGCTGATTGCAGTTCATATTTTCAATCAGGCTTTGTCCTAATTATCTATAGCTTCTACAGCTGTGTATTTTCTCACAGCACAAGCGGAACGTCTTGTCTATGTTTCATAACATTTATACAAGTAGTATTTTTCTATTTATTATTTTCCTAACGCAAGCAGAAATAATCTGCTTCTCAGTAGGCAAGGAACTTTTCCCTGCAAGAAATGTTGTACTTGCAAGTATATTGCAATAGAGCAGAAATACGAAAATATAGAACTTGGTATTATGTTCACTCCGAACTTCTATGCCACATGTGATACTACTAACGTGATTTATTTGGCCACATGTGAAGGTTGTGAAGCCTACTATGTGGGCATGACGACACGTAGACTCAAAGATCGGGTCTACAATCATATATATGATATACGAAAAATAAATGTAAATAATGTTCTAGCTAGACACTGTCAGTCGTTTCCGTCCTATATCTTTAGATTTAGGGTCTACAATTCTATATCCCAATAGGAGGAAGGCAATGCATTAGGAACTCTGGAGCTGTATGAGCTGAGATGGATTCTAACACTTAGGGCACATTTAGAACCATGGCTTAAACACAGCTCTTAGTATTAGACCCGCGCTTTTACCAGATGAATAGCCATTGGTGCCATTTTTTTTAGCTTTGTAGTTTTGTAAAATTTCGTATCCCTTATGTTTTCTTATATAAGAATTCTGGATGAATTTGGGTTCATATTGTGATGTTCTTATTCATTTTGGATTGGTGATTATGTTTGATTTTATGGGATATGTGGAAGGCTTATTTTTAGCCGATTTGATTGATTTTACATTGTAGTGATTTAAAGCATTCTAAACCTCTCCCCTCCCTCCCTTCCCTCCCTTCCCTCCCTTTTCTTCCTTTTCCCTCTCTCCTTTTCCTCCTTCCCTTCCTTCCCTCCTCCCTCCTCCTACTTCCTCCCTCTCCCCCTTTTTCTTTTTCCTTCCTTTCCCTTTCTCTCAGCCCCTTCTATTCTTTTTCAGTTCTTTGACTTTTTCTTGCATTTTATATACATAACCCTTGTTGATTTTGTACAGAAAGACAGTTAATAATTTTTATATATATCCGATGTAAGTCTTATAGAATTATCATTTTGTATATGAATTATGCTTTAATGTTTTTAATATATGTACATATGAAATGATTAATGAAATGTATAAGATCTTAGGCTTTTAGGATCGTTCTTTGTCCATATATGAAATGTATTGAAATGGACAAATTGTATTGTCCATATGGATAGTTGATATAAAGTTTGAGAACGCTCAATAGTATCTTGTTTAACCATGACTATTTTAAATGGTGAGTCTAACTTTAACTCTAAATTGATATAATTGGTTTTTACCCGCCAAAATACCTGTTAATTAGGGTGTGTTTTTAGTATAAAATGAGAACATTCACTTTAGTTAAATGTAACCTGATGAAGCGCACTTGTTAGGTGCGTGAAAGCGCTTGTTCTGTCACAAAATAAAATTATCTTTTATCTATCGTGGTGGTTCCAGTGATTTGTTGGATCATTCTACTACCTTTATTCGCTGGTACCTTTGGATGGTCGTGCTGGGTTTGGTGCTATTGGTCTTGGTTTGTTTGCTTTTGTTCCTGGCTAGCCGACACGTGATGGAAACACCGAATATAGAACTTGACTATGTCCCTGGAAATATTGGTGATGTTACTAACTGGAATGAATTGTTTCATCAACGGGAGAATTCCCTACTGAACTATGATAACAAAGGTAATGCTCCGTTGGCGATGAATACCAATACTGAAAATGTGCAAGAGTTCTACGGAGCATTAAGGAGCCTGGAAAATGATCTCTATAAGCTCCATAGGCTTATATGGCAGAGGAAGCACCTGGAAGCGTGCTTGCACTTCAAGGTCATCCCGCGAGGCATGCGCGTCCTCTGCATGCCGAGCTATGGGGAGGCGCATCCGGAGCTCCTACGGAGATGGCAACAGCTAAATCTGGACCTCGGTAACAACTATATAAGGTTACTTATTGAGTATTTCCAGCCTATAGAGAATGAACTCATCAGTAAAGTTGAAGGTGAGCATAAGAATCTGACTCTACAATACAAAAGTGACTTTTGCATGACTAGATTGAACAACATGTTGAAACAATTAACTTTTTATAGTAATAAGCTGGAACAAATTAAGCTTAGAAAGCTTAAACGGGACTGTGGTGACTTTCAATCCGGCCACATCTTTTTATGGCCGAGGTTTAATGAAGCGGTTGCTTCAGGTGAGACCAATGAACAGACCAATGTAGCTTTTAATGACACAACTAGCACGACTAACCGAACTGAACCAAATAATAATGTACCTAATAGTAGTGTTTCTGTCTTGTCTCAGTCCGAAGTGGATATTGCATCGTCGACCTCCTCCTTACCATGTAATCAACAGGGTTTGAAATTAGTAACCGGAGGAGCTAGACCTAAGGATGGTGTGCATCAATTGAACATTGCCCCAAAAGCAGTGACTGCTTTAAACTCCCCGCTTCCATACAAGCATCGAAGCATGACAGCTCAACAAGCAGGGAAGAGGCAAGCTAAGATGGCGAGAATTGGGAAATCAGGAAGAAGAAATTTTGAACACATTATTTTTCAATATGTCATCCCGATCTTTAACTGAAATAGACTGTTCAGTGTTAAACAAGGGGCTTTCCTTCATACCGTCAAGAGGGAGTGAACTTTCTGATACCCTCATTATGCTCCGTAAATTTACTAGAAAAGTGGCCCTCAAACTCCTTTACAAAGACTCAGTTAATGAAGTGTATGAGTATAATGCCACAGTGATGAAAAGAAAGAGCACTTTTGTACCACCTCTACCAGGCTCTGTTGAGTGTTTCCAACGAGCCTGTGAACATGACTTTTATGCTTATTTTAGAGAGAAGCGACACAGGAGACTTTTTGTGAATTTGAATGAGGTGCAGAAACATAGCCTGGACTCTCTATGCAATGATGACAGTCTGGTATTTAGACCTGCTGATAAAGGGGGGGGAGTTGTAATAATGGACTCTAATTATTACTACAGCTTGATGAATGAGATGTTGGATGATGATGTCGCTTATACATTAATAAGCAAAACAGAAGCTGCATTGATTATTAGGAATGTTCATGATACAATATACGACCTCCTAATGTCTAGATGCATTGATAAGTGCCTATATGAGTTTCTTGATATCGAGGCCCCGTTGATTCCCATAATTGAAGGCTTGCCCAAAGTACACAAAGGGGTACATCCCCCGCCCCTGTGGCCGATAGTATCTGGAAAACTCTGGGTAACTGAGAATGCCTCACAATATGTACAATCTAAGATAGGCCCGTTGGTTGAAATGGTACCTACCATTTTAAAAAATTCATTTAAACTGCTAGAAGATCTTAAAGATGTTTCCTTGCTAAGTAAGATGAATTCCGACACCCTAATGGTCACTTTAGGCATAAAGAGTTTGTTTACGAGCATACCCAATGAGTTTGGTATAGAGGCTGTTAGGAGTTGTCTAAATGAATGTGAAAGTATCAAGAATGATGATCAGCTAATTATTTGTACTCTGTTGGATTTGATATTAAATAATAACATCTTTATGTTCCAGGATAAGATGTATAGGCAAACATGGGGGGTAGCCATGGGCACCCCCTGTGCTAATGCCTATGCGAATATAGCAGTCTACCAATGGGAGAGGTCATATATTTTTAATGATGAGAACTTTGTTACCAAGGCCATTTTCTATAGGAGGTTCGTAGACGATATCCTCCTTTTTTGGAATGGCAGTGCTGAATCTTTGCACGACTTTGTTAAATATATGGGGACAACCACCTCCTTTCTCAGCTTTACATATGAGATTTCTTCCACTAGTATCAACTATCTTGATGTAACTATAACTAAAAATGATATGAATGAGTTTACTACTTCCCTATATAGAAAGCCGTGTTGGAAGAATGGCATACTCCATTATGAGAGCATGCACCCGAGGCATGTTTTCCCTAATGTTGTAAAGAACCAGATGGCTAGAGTAACCAGGCTATGTAATAATGATAATGAGAGTAATTGTCTTTTGGATTTCCAAGCAAGATGCTTCATAAACAGGGGATATCCTACCCAATTAATTATGAGCTTTAGGAATAACAGTACATCTGCTCTTGAAACTCGCTTAAGAAAATTTCCTCATAGACAGCATAATAGACCTTGCATGGGTATGGTGCAATATGATCTCAAATATACTAATGATGTCAAACATATAAAAGACATTCTGTGCAAGAATTGGAAATTACTTAGTATGAATAAGGACTTGGTGAATGTGGTACGCAAACATCCTAGTTTTAGATATAGTAATTGTTTTAACATGAAAAGATTGTTGTGTAAGGAGAAAGTGTTGTATACACCATCTGATATAAGGGTTAAATTTAGGCAAGGAACTTTTCCCTGCAAGAAATGTTGTACTTGCAAGTATATTGCAATAGAGCAGAAATACGAAAATATAGAACTTGGTATTATGTTCACTCCGAACTTCTATGCCACATGTGATACTACTAACGTGATTTATTTGGCCACATGTGAAGGTTGTGAAGCCTACTATGTGGGCATGACGACACGTAGACTCAAAGATCAGGTCTACAATCATATATATGATATACGAAAAATAAATGTAAATAATGTTCTAGCTAGACACTGTCAGTCGTTTCCGTCCCATATCTTTAGATTTAGGGTCCTACAGATTCTATATCCCAATAGGAGGGAAGGCAATGCATTAGGAACTCTGGAGCTGTATGAGCTGAGATGGATTCTAACACTTAGGGCACATTTAGAACCTGGCTTAAACACAGCTCTTAGTATTAGACCTGCGCTTTTATGAATAGCCATTGGTGCCATTAGCTTTGTAGTTTTTGTAAAATTTCTCGTACCCTTATGTTTTCTTATATAAGAATTCTGGATGAATTTGGGTTCATATTGTGATGTTCTTATTCATTTTGGATTGGTGAATTATGTTTTGATTTTTATGGGATATGTGGAAGGCTTATTTTTTAGCCGATTTGATTGATTTTACATTGTAGTGATTTAAAGCATTCTAAACCCCCCCTCTCCCCCCTCCCCCTCCCTTCCCCTCCCTTCCCTCCCTTTTCTTCCTTTTTCCCTCTCTCCTTTTTCCTCCTTCCCTTTCCCTTCCCCCCCTCTCCCCCTCCCCCCTTTTTCTTTTTCCTTTCCTTTCCCTTTTCTCTCAGCCCCTTCTATTCTTTTTCAGTTCTTTGACTTTTTCTTGCATTTTATATACATAACCCTTGTTGATTTTGTACAGAAAGACAGTTAATAATTTTTATATATATCCGATGTAAGTCTTATAGAATTATCATTTTGTATATGAATTATGCATTAATGTTTTTAATATATGTACATATGAAATGATTAATGAAATGTATAAGATCTTAGGCTTTTAGGATCGTTCTTTGTCCATATATGAAATGTATTTAAATGGACAAATTGTATTGTCCATATGGATAGTTGATATAAAGTTTGAGAACGCTCAATAGTATCTTGTTTAACCATGACTATTTTAAATGGTGAGTCTAACTTTAACTCTAAATTGATATAATTGGTTTTTACCCGCCAAAATACCTGTTAATTAGGGTGTGTTTTTAGTATAAAATGAGAACATTCACTTTAGTTAAATGTAACCTGATGAAGCGCACTTGTTAGGTGCGTGAAAGCGCTTGTTCTGTCACAAAATAAAATTATCTTTTATCTATCGTGGTGGTTCCAGTGATTTGTTGGATCCTTCTCAGTAAATTTCCAAACATAAGCAAAGATTTTAACTGACAATACAAGGTCAGAAAGCATCTGCAGTTTGTACAGATTTATGCAGTATGAAATAGAATAAATGTTTTAACCCTTTTCAAGCTCTAATTGCACTAAGCATATTACTAATACACACATTAATACATATTTTTCTGACACAATCTTTTATTTCTAGGCACAGTTTTTGTATCATACTGACCTGTGCGGGAAATGTTTGTTAGCACTACCTGAATGTTGCCACACATATTACCAGATTCCACATAGTATTATGCACATATGTCTCACTGTGTTACTGCACACACTCTGGTCATAGCTTCACAACATTGGGATGGAGATGGGACATACTTGGCTTATTACTCTCATAACATTTTGTGGAGTTGCTAGAGTGACAGGTTTGTTCTTATAGATGTCTGACAATCAGTTGTATTTCTTATTTGCTGCCTAACAAAGTCCAAGAAACAGGTATAGAATAGCTACACATACTGGTAAACCAACACAAGATTAAACCCAGTAACAAAAGGCAAAGCACGACCATCCATATAAAAAGGGTTTATTAAATCAAGCTTTCGAGTTGAAACTCTTTCTTGAAAAAGAGTTTCAACTCAAAAGCTTGATGTAATAAACCCTGTTTTATTTGCTGCCTAAATGTCTGGGATAATCCCACTGATTTGACGGGGGGGCAGGGTGACAGGCAGCAGATATAGGCCAATTTACTGGACATTCTGGACATATCTGTACAGTTGTGGGATATGATTCTGCATACAGCCTACCACTCCCAGAATTTGAACCATGGCAGTGTGTGCTAAAAATACAACAGTTCACGTCTCAGTTGAGTGTGCTATGTGGATTTTATTGGCTGTCTTTTCACTGTTTTCTGTCTAAGTCTCTTTCAGTTGTACAATATGACCTCTTGTGATTACAACAGTCATATACAGACATTCCTACACACTTTATTTATGTAGCACAGTGTGGGTAACAGTGCTTAATACAACAGTACTATTAAGAGATTGCAACTCTACATTACCATATGATACCAGAGTAAACACATGTAGTCCAGCAATTAGACCTTTATTGTCAGGCTATGATGCTTTTATTTACATACAATATATATGAGACTGCACCTGCCATATTCTCTGGTGTATGCAGTACATGCCTTAAACAATACAGGTTTTATACAGGCAATTAACATACTACTACGTTTAGATTTATTTCCTATGACAGTACATGCAAGAGTATTACTAACCTCCTTCGCATCGCAACTGCTGCAATCTACAGGTATGGGCTTCTTGGTTCACAGCCCACTTAACTGCCACTGTGAAAGACATCAGAGGAATATTTAGCCACACCTATCCATAATATACATGAACTGGCAATTATTAAACAGGTAGTGGCCTGATACTTACACACGGCTGGCGCATCCCCCATCCTCCTAGCCTCTTGTATTCACTGATCCAACATATCCCCCTTTCTCCACTTCAGGTCAGCACAGTGATGCTTGACCTGCTCACCATTTCGGGCTATGCCAGTGGCACTGGTG
The DNA here is from genome assembly GCF_019279795.1 of Protopterus annectens. NCBI lineage: Eukaryota > Metazoa > Chordata > Ceratodontiformes > Protopteridae > Protopterus > Protopterus annectens. The sequence goes on along the minus strand of NC_056728.1, from coordinate 976,920,932 downwards.
AGAGCATGAGTGAGATGGTCCCAGGCTTCCTCTTTGCATTGGTAACCCTGGTACTGGCCCTGCAGCAATCTCTGGTCATGTTCTTTCACAAGGAGTCCTGCCATGACTCTGGACTCCTGGAAGCCCCGGCGCTGTGCGTGAAAGGGCCCAGCCTCTCCCATACCAGTCATCATAGTGCCTTCAGGAGGAAGCCGCAACCAGTTATGAGATGTATTGCCACCAACTGGGTTTAAATAGGGCCAATTTCTGTCAGTTTGCTGTGATTGGACAGTTTTGAAATTAATAAACCATGGGGAAACATGCTTACCTGAAGTTGGCATTGCTTAAAGGGGTATACCAATGGGCAAAATGAGTTAGCTGGCCTACACATTGCTTATGCCTAGTAAGCTAGGCTGTGCAATGCTTAGTGTTGCTTAATTTTTAATTTGCATACTATTTGCTTTTGGCATTGATTTATTATTCATTATATGTTATATATGTGTTTGGTATCCATGATTCATCTGTATGCACACTGTATGGAGTCCTTGTGTTTATTAGGGGATTTCAACACTTTATTACAATGACACCTCACATCTGGGCTTAATGCAGTACTCCAGTTCACATATTTATATTATGTAGTAGGTTATACAACATAAAACTGTATATCAATTCCTTTCACATGTTCAGTTTGATTTTCCTATAGTGAGGATATGTCTGGTGATACCTCAATCCTATGTACTGCTGTGATGGCTTAGTGGTTAACTACTGTGACTATAGTGTACAGGGTCCTGGTTCAAGATCTGCAATGGCTGTTTATTTTGTTTCTGGCTAGAACAGCGGCTGTTGCAAACAGAGTGACTAAGGCACTTTTAAGCAATTGTAAGCGGGTTTGCGCAATGGTAAGCAGTGCTAACCTCCAGTTAAATATGGTTACAGAGAGTTAGCTTTAATATTGCTTAACCTGTGTGTGCATTGCTTACCCCCACACAAACAGACCTAAACCCACTTACCACTGCTTAAATATGCTTCCTCTTGCTTAATAGTGCTTACTCCCACTTTCCACCACACTAATTTAGACAGTAATGCAAAATGTTTTTTTGGAAGGTGGTGGATTTGAAAACTATGGATTTATCATTCATTACCCGTTGTACTGTCAATTTGTATCCCTGATTCATGTGTACATATACTGTATGGGGCACTTGTGATTATCTGTGGATTTTATAACATTATGACAATGACACCTCACATCTGCATTTAATACAGTACTCAATTTCACAAATATATGTTAGTTAGTAGGTTATGCAACAAAACATATTGTTCATAAAGTGATTTGACATGGAAAATGGAATGTAATGGTGTGGGACTCGAACCGGGAATGACTGCTCACAAGGCAAATGCTCTGCCCACTACACTATTGCAGTACTGCTTCATTTGCATATATCTTGATTCTTATCCTAGTGTGTGATTTAAGCTGCAATAAACATAGTTAAGCAATGGGCAAACCCGCACACCTACAGTTAAATTTTATCTGTCTGATTAAAAAGAAGCTTGTTTATATTTTATATATTAACTATTGCTCTTATAAACTTGGGGGATGTTGCTGGGGTATGCGAACACCTATGAGCGGTCTCACTCATTCTTATTCCTAAACTGCTGTTCTAGATTGCAGGAGCATGTATATTCTGTGAGCTCTGCTCTCAGGCACACACTGCACTGCATGTTTTATGTCCGTTTAGGAGCTCAAGCAGCATGCATTCATTAATATGCCTGTCACGCTGCCGTTTTGCTCCTAAACGTTTGCTTCCATACAGGACTAAGATAGTCCTGTACAGAAATATAGTGAATCCGGGGGGGGGGGGGTAGTCTTCTCAATTCTGGTGATACATTATGCAAATAACCTTTTCCATTGTTTTTCCACAAAAATAAAGTAAAGCTATGGGTTTTTATGACTCTGCATCTGTCTGGTTCCCCTATCCCTTAAATATGGGTTGAACAAGTGCATGTCTCCAATCTTAAGTTATGGGTCTTGCGTCTCTGGGTTTGTCCTGTTACTCTTTCCTTAAATATGCGTTGAGCCAGAGCATGTCTTCAGTCTTAAGTTATGGGTGTCTGTGATGCTGGGTTTGTCCTGTTCCCCTGTCCCTTAATATGGGTTGAACAAATGAATGTCTCCAATTTTAAGTTATAGGACTCTGTGACTCTGGATTTGTCCTGTTCCCTGTCCCTTCAACATGCATTGAACAAGTGTACGTCTCCAATCTTACTTTATGGGTGTCTGTGACTCTGGGTTTCTCCTATTGAACAAGTGCACATCTCCAATCTTAAGTTATGAGTCTCTGTGACTCTGGGTTTTTGCTGTTCCTCTATCCCTTAAATATGGGTTGCACATGTGCACATCTCCAATCCTCATACTTTAATGACCTAGTAAATAACAAATACAGTGATACTGTCATTCCTGCCAAAGTGTTCTCAGGTTATTGTTTCTAATTCTACTTCATCCCTGTACTTTGTGTCCAATGTGCGTATTTATTTTTCAATGTAATTTAATTTAATTTCAGCATCAAAGTTAACGGGCTATTAGAAAAATTTCTCACCACCTTTGTGCAACCAAAGCTATTCTGAATAACATTTTGTAAATGTATTTAACATATTTATTTGTTGTGTTGGAGAGTTAAAGAATATATTTTACATTGTACACAGTTTGTTAATTTGTAGGTTTTCAGTCCTGCCACATTGTGTGTGTGTGTGTGTGTGTGTGTGTGTGTGTGTGTGTGTGTGTGTGTGTGTGTGTGTGTGTGTGTGTGTGTGTGTGTGTGTGTGTGTGTACATATATATATATATATATATATATATATATATATATATATATAGACATATATTTATATATATATATAAATGGATATACTGTAGATGTATATAATTTTCTATTATAGGTTCATAGGATCATAGGTTGATACTAGGCTATTGGCCCAGAGGCATTTATAAGTCTAGCCAAGAATTTCACCCATGTTCTCTCTAAGTCAACACCTGTTTCCCTGTCCAGCAGGGAAACAGTTGGGATCCTAGGGTATATTTTCTGTTTCCCATCCAGTCATCCAGGTTCCTTTTAAAGAGGGCTAGAGAGGTACTTTGCTTAACATTGAGTGGAAGTCTATTCCACAGATGGGGGGGGGTGTCTTTGGGAAAAAATCTATCCCGCCAACAAGTTCTATTAATGTCACAGACCAGGTTAAGGCCTTGCTTTTGAGTTGCATGAGTGGAGTTTGTCTTATGGGTATGCAGGAACTCCGTCAAGGCTGGGTCTGAAATGGTCTTGTATGCCAGACACAGGTCACCTCTAAGCAGTCTGAATGAGACTGAGTAGAGGGACAGGGGTTTTAGCCTATCTGTATAGGATAGGTGTTTCAGACCCTGGATTTTCCTGGTCAGGAACCTCTGTTGTTTCTCAAACTGCTGCATGTGCTTGTCAAGGTACCTGCCAAAGGGGGCATTGTACTTGATAATGGGTCTGATAAGGAAGGAGTACAGGGATGTTTTGACCAACTTGTTCCTCGATGAAACACCCTTATTTATGAGGTGAGCCATATAGAAAGCCTTCCGTACAACAGATGCAATGTCATGGTCAAAAGTCAGATTGCTAGCAACCTGTGTGCCTAAGTCCTTCACAACTGATTGCATGCTTAATACATTGTTATTAATCTGATAATTAGTAGGGATGACATTTTCTGCAAAGAGGATAATGATGCATTTCTTGGCATTCAGTTTGAGACCATACTTCTGACAGCAGTAATTAGTTTGGGTAAGGCCCTCTTCGAGGATGTTCACAAAACTAGGGGAATTTAAGACAGCACCCAGCTTGCTGTCATCTGCACACCTGGTCAGCCACAGACCACTGGTTTTGGCTTGCACCTCAGAAAAGTATATCCCAATCAGAAGAGGCCCCAAGACCGATCCTTGGGTTACACCGCCGTTACGGTCTACTAGAGGTGGCTTTCCCTACTTTGACGGAGTGGGTTTTATCAGTGAGCTGAAGTTAGCTACCCATCTGGTAACATACAGGTTGATGCCTAGCTGGGAGAGTTTATCTATTATGCCCAAGTGAGGAATAGTGTCAAAAGCTTTGGCGAGGTCAACGTAGGTGCTGTGCACTGTCTTGCCCTCATCCATGTCTTTGGTGACTGTTTCAAAGAAGTTGACCAAGTTTAACAGGCATGATCTCCCTTTGACAAAAAAAAACTGTGTGGGGTGAAGCTTTGGGAAGTTGCCGATGTCGTTGTTTATAAGGTCCATGATGATGCGTTCCATGGCCTTGCAGATCAGGCTAGTTAGGCTGATGGGTCTATAATTGCCTGGGTCAGTGGAAGCTCCACCTTTGTGTAGAGGGATGACAGTTGCTATCCTCCATTCAGCTGGGATGAAGCTGGTGCTCAGGGCTTTGGGTTGAATAGGGTGTGTAATGGAGCTGAGAGCTCATGCCTGAGTTCATGCAGGATGCAGCCAGGGATGTTATCAGGTCCCATGGAGACCATTCTTTTTTCCTTTGAGAGGGCAGGTGCTGGGGATGTCCTGGTTTACTAATGGGGGACAGGGGTGAAGTTTTCACTGAACCTGCCTGCCAGCAGGTTGACTATATCTGTGGAGTTTGTGTATTATGCACAATATGTATATGCTCAGAACACATTATTGACTACATTTAGAGGTAGTTACACAAATGAGGGTGTGGATAACAGAGTAGGACAGTAGACTAATGTGATGCAGGCTAGTCAGCACCCAGATGTACTAAAAGTATAATTCCACATTGCAGGATAACAGCAGAACTGTTTGTATTGTTGGGAAAGTGAAATGACAGAAAACTATGTATACAGTGTATGAATGTTGTACTACCTGGCATAATATTATTGTACTCCATAATAAGTCACTATGGCTACATTACCCTTTAATGTTTAACTGACCCTCAGCATTATGTCAGACATTTGCATAGACCTAAAATGTGACATCAACACACTGACCATACCTTGTGTGTAGTGTTGCGGACATTTGACAAGGTGATGGCAGTCCTATCCTTGGACTGAGACAACACGTCCTTGTTTTCATTTGATGCATTCAGGTTTGGGGTATAGCACTGTAGGACTTATCATCAGTGCATAGCAATGAGAGCAATCAGCAGAGGTGACCTACTGAGTGGGAAGACTGTTCTGTCACTGGCATGAGATATGCAGTCTAGCTGTCTAGACAATACACTTTGTGTCAGTAGACTATTTCTCATTCAGGCCTGGGGTGTGTTTGTATGGTTTGGGTCATCCAGAAGTGTACTGGCTAGCCTTATGTAAATGTTGTTGCTCAACCATGTCCTGCTAAGTCTTCCAAGATGACAGCACTGCATCTGTATAAGTTTTAGGTTTTGTTACTTCTGTACTAAACACTGTGTTATGTGATGCTATCCTGTAGCCAACGTACAGACGTGATTAATAGGTCTGTGAACTGCAATCTGCATTATCAGATATGTATCATATGTGAAATTTGTAGACATTCAAAAATGACTAGGATTTCAAGTCTGTCAGTAACACATGAAGCGGATGTTATTTTCAAACCGCATGAATATAAATGTAGATTGTGTTACATACATGCATGCATGCATACATACATACATACATATATACATAGAAAAGTAGCTATTTGTCAAAATATAGGGTTATCGATGGCATGAGATTTTGGTTGCATCTCTTAATTTTTACTGCCTTAGTAAAAGTGCCCCTGTAATTACCTACTATAATATACTAGGAATGGTACTGAAAAGTATATGGTGAAATGTATAGACTGCATTTGCTTCAGCTTTCAAATGCTAATCAGTGTAAATTAACTGTACTTCAGCCAAACAGGCAGGAAAGATGTGAAAGTTGAAAACGTTTTACCACAATGAATGATGGAAAGTAGTGAGAAAAGAAATCAAGTAAGATGGAATCACTATTAGACAAATAGTTATGGTGTGATTTCTGAAGGACAACATACAGCATCAGCTAATGAGAAAATACTTTTAGAGCAGTGATTAGATTCAGTTCCAAAGCTGCATGACATTTTTAGAGAAAAGATGCAAAATATTGTATTATTTTAGAATATTTGGACATTTGTTAGTCAACATGTTTCTTTGCAAGGCACAACTGTCCAAAGCAACGATGTGCTGTAAAATGAGGGAAATATGTAGGATGATAAAAGTGCACCTATATCATCACACACACGCACACACACACACACACACACACACACACACACACACACACACACACACAACACTAACAACACACTGTATGAAAAATAATCGATAGTGGAGGGAAAAACATTTGTAGCAACAAGCACGAAAAATACTATTGCCTAGGCTTGAATACTTATTTGCAAAAGCAAGTACATAGTAAAGTAGCTCTCACTTCATTGCTAAAGAGGCTGCAGGTCTATGTGTGACAAGAAGATAGCATCTCTAGTTGAGTAAAATCCAGTCATTCAGCTAATCTAATTGCTCATGAGCGGGGGAAGGAAAATACAAAAGGACAAACTGCAGCTGCAAGATCTAAGCATTTCCTCTACAAACCCCCACTGAGAGTTTGTGTAATCTGACCTGCAGTATGCTAAAAAGGCTATCTGAAAACCTTGCCTCTAGCTGAACATGTGACTTACAGAGTACTAAAATGTAAACAAACTCCTATAGCAAAAAATCTGAGCCAGTGCCCCTTTAATGGCCAGAATTTGCATGCATAAATGTCCTTTATTGCTCAGGTTTCTGCCCAGAGGTGAAGAATGCAAATGTAGTTTCTGTTAGTCTGCGAACCCAGGGAAGTGTGAAGAATGACATAATGTGAACCAGGAATGTGATTTAAAAAAAAACAGAGAGAATCAGAGAGTATTTAGCATTTTTGTCTTGCCCATCCAACTCACAAGCACTGTCTTGCTCTATATGTAAGTTTATCTTAAACTTGTGTTTTCTCTTAGAAATAGCTAGAAACTAGAAATATTAGACTAAGTGTGTTTTCTGTGATGTCAGAATTGTACTACTGAATTATTTTAAGTATTGCTCTGTGATCTCTGAACTCTTGACTAGCACTGTGTAGTAAAAAGTATTGTCTTGTGTTTTGAAAAAAATTATTTTTGTAAGATAAAACCCTTT
>NC_056728.1:976896653-976913297 GCF_019279795.1 Protopterus annectens | reverse complement strand
GGTTCTGGGTAAATACTAGGTTAGCTGCCCTTACACACCATTTTAAGCCTAGCCATTTTCCTTTTTCCCTCAAAATAACCTATCCCATTTGGTTATAGACTGGTCAACCATCCCATGGTCGAATAATTATATATGATCCCAAATGAGAATAATTGGGATCATACCACAAATAATTTGAGAAGAGCCATGCATGGATAAAGCATTTAGAAGCTGCCTTTGTGTCTTAGTAGTACAGGGTTGGTGTGTGACAGCCCTGGGGTAAATTTTCTATTTCCCATCCATAGGTCTAAGTTGCACTTGAATACGGATGAAATTTGTTTTATGTGGATGTAGAGTCTTGTCCAGAACAGCGGTATCCTCTGCGAGATATAGCTGTCCCCAAAAAACTTATTCTGTTGATGTTGCAGAAGAGGTTTAGATCCATAGATAGGTATTTCTGATGCCATTTGATTTGCTGATGTGCAGTAAATCTACCAGTAATAAGGTCAGAGGATGCCTTGAATGCCAGACATAGGTCAGCTCTTAGTCTGTAGGATACCGAATATAGTGACAGGACATTGAGTTGGTCCATGTTGGACATGTTGTACTTCCTATATGTAGAATGTAGAACTTATACACTGCTCAGATCAGACTTGGTCTTTCATGTCAGGTTGAGCATAAATGTGCTAATGTTGTCAGTAATATTAAAGAAAAAACAAATGTAATGGGTTTCTCTGTATCATCTGGGAACATGTGAAATAAAGTGACACCAGTATCATAAGGGAAAACATCACATGCCAGTGTAGTAGACACAGAATGTTCAGAGTGGGTAAGAATTCATCTTCGTGATTCCCACTAAGGTCTGTCTATAAATGTCTGCCATTTCCACATATATATAGAATAATTAAGCAAAAATGTATTCAGATTATTTAAAACCTTTGAAAGAGGTGCTAGAAATCTGATGTTGTAATTTATTAGTGTTTAATACAACATAATTTGTGGTGTATGCACATTCTGAGGCTTGTTTGTTTAGGACAGCCTCCATCTTCTCTGATAATTTCAATGTTTATCTTTCTTAATCACATGCCTACAACAGGATATTCTTTTTTGAATATTGTTGAGCATAATATTGAAGTTTAAAAAAAGTCTCAAAATGGATTTTCTCTAGTAGAATTATTTCAGACATCACAACTGACAAAAACAATCGGCATATTTCAGACCAGAAACATGTTTACAGCAACTGTCTGCTGCAAGATAGATAAGGCTCACAGTACTACTTTGTTATGGCGTAAAACAAAGGAATGTTATAGTTTGACCTTATTTTGTTACATGTTCTATACTGAATATAGCCTTGTTTGTGTACTGCACAGATGAAATCATGAAAAAATGTTGAGTAAAGAGAATGTGTTAAATTGGAAGGAATTTTCCAGAATGTTGCTTTGGCTGCGAAGCTGTAGCTGTCTGTCACGTTAGTTATTCTAGTAAATCTATATTAGAGCTTAAAAAGAAAAATTGAAACTTAGGCATACAGCAATAAGTTTTAAGTGCTTTCATTCCTTTATTCACAAGAACTTCCTCAGAAAACCATCAATAGGGGGGATTGGCCAAGGATGAACACAGGATAGCAGCAGATTTCTTCAGCTTCACCAATTTCATTACACTGACAGGAATTAATTACTTAAAATTAATTTTGAAGTAATTTTCTTTCTAAATATGTTTGTTTTATATAGTTCTTGAACTATATCTAAAAAAAGAAAGGAAATCTTAAAAATATTCCTGTCAGAAATCACTTTGGAAATTTTCCTGTCAGTTTATCAGTCTGAAATGAGTTCCAGTAAGACAAATTCTCAAGACTCCAGCATCAGAAAGAACTTCAGTCTCTGATAATTATAATTCAGCAACTTACTGCTAAGATGGATAAAAATGGATACTAAAATAGACACCTTCATAGAAAAACTACAAAACAAATAGACTTGTTACATATAGACCTGCAACAACAGAAGATCCAGATGACAGGCATAGAAGAAGCTGTGAATGACATGGAAAATAGAATACAAGAAGAGGAAATCCACATTGAGTTTCTGCTGAAACAAAATACACATTTACAAACAAAGCTGGATGACCTGGAAAATAGATCTAGGCGCAATAACATTAGGATTTTGGACTGCCAGAGAAAATATTGAAGGTAACAATATTACTTCTTTTTAACAACATGGCTCCTAAAACTTTAGACTTACCAGAAGCATTCTCTTTTGGTATCGAAAGAGCACATAGATCTATAGCTAATACTAACTCTAACAAAAACTATCCTAGATCAGTTATAGTTAGATTTCTATCATCTTTTGACAAAGAGATGGTTCTTAAATCTGCTTGGGCTAAAGCTCCTGTTAAGATTAATGAGACAACTGTGCGTTTTGACAATGACTATTCTTCCATGGTAATAGCTAAAAGAAAAGTTTTTCTGCCACTAATAAGGGAGCTTAAAAAGCACAGTTTAAAACATACCTTCTGTTTCCTGCTGCTTAAAATCTTCCTTCCTGATGGTCCTAAAATTTTGATGACTTAGACTCTGCCTTACTGTTTATCAAAAAAAATAAGATTTTGGATAAAATAGAAGAAATGGAATGGGCTAATCCTTCATTAAAGAGACTGGCAACTGAAACTTCGTGGAAGACTTCAGAGAAGAAGAAGAGACTAAAAAACAAATGATCTGTTCTATGTTTTTTTTTTTCTCTCATTATTTTATTTCATTATTAATCTTTTTAAATATAGTTCCTGCATTTCCAAGAAGCAACAAATATTTTGAAAAAGATTTAATCAAAGTTATTCTCAGTGTGCAAATAAATGTTTTGTTTCATAACTAGTCAAAATATCTGGAGATTTAATGGCAAGTTGTGATTCAACTTGTTTCTCCTTCTGAAAAGGAGAAGTAAGGTCAGTAAGTTGATACATTTTTTTCTTTATCTTTTTTTTTTCTTCTCCTTTTCTTCTTTTCTTTGTTTAAACAATGACATTCTATTTAGATTATGTAGTGGGTAAAGGGTGGGGGAGGGCAGAGAGAGAAAAGTAATGAAAATATGATTAATAGAATAATAACATATTTATTCCTTGTAAAAAGTTTATATGTTCTTCAAATGCTATTCCTAATTATACTTTCTTGATTACACTGCTTATGCTTGTTTGTAAATAATCTGTCATGCTTTAACTAATAATAATTAGAACTAAATAATAGTAAATAATATGTTTTATTTTAACTCTATTAATATAAACAGTAAGTAATATTCCATTGTATATACTTCTTATAGCTTTCTCTTACATTTTTTTATTTCTGCCTTACACCCTTTTACTTTCTACTCTCTTTTTCTTTTCTTTATAAATATATATAAATGCTTTTGATCATATAGACACAGTAAATAATAAGATTTGCATAAAAATTGAGTTGGGACAAAAATATTGAGTTTTATTACTTATTAATAATTTTGGGCTTAATTTCACTTACATAGAGGCTGTAATAACCTGTAAAATACATTGTGAAGGTTTTGTCATGTTTAGATGCATTTACACTGCTAAATGAATGTTTGTCACTATTTTTTAATAAGTTTCCCGCCAAAATGTTAAGAGAGACAATCTGGGATGTGGGCTGTCTCATGCACAGTGTCCATGAGCTACTTCAAAAGCTTCAACTCTCAGAATTCTCACAGAGAAGCTGAAAGCAGCTAGTCTCACCTTTGACCTAGATATCACACTGACACATCACAGATTCAGGAATGACATCCTACCAGGAAATAGAAATGATACAAATGCGACTATGTGAAGGAAAATGAACTCTTTAACATCTAAATGTGAGTTATTTTATATAATTACTTAAATATCTATGTTATAATTCATAAAATATGTCAGTTATAATGAGTTTAAATTATACAGTTTCTTGTAGTAAGTAAATGTCTTATTTTAGAAGGCATAGAAAATGAAACATTTATTCAAGTGTTTTTGAAAATCTACTTAAAGGGGCACTGGCTCAGATTTTTTGCTAGAGGAGTTTGTTTACATTTTAGTACTCTGTAAGTCACATGTTCAGCTAGAGGCAAGGTTTTCAGATAGCCTTTTTAGCATACTGCAGGTCAGATTACACAAACTCTCAGTGGGGGGGTTTACAGGAAATGCTTAGAACTTGCAGCTGCAGTTTGTCCTTTTGTATTTTCCTTCCCCCGCTCATGAGCAATTAGATTAGCTGAATGACTGGATTTTACTCAGCTAGAGATGCTATCTTCTTGTCACACACAGACCTGCAGCCTCTTTAGCAATGAAGTGATAGCTACTTTACTATGTACTTGCTTTTGCAAATAAGTATTCAAGCCTAGGCAATAGTATTTTTCGTGCTTGTTGCTACAAATGTTTTTCCCTCCACTATCAATTATTTTGCATACAGTGTGTTGTTAGTGTTGCTTGTGTGTGTGTGTGTGTGTGTGTGTGTGTGTGTGTGTGTGTGTGTGTGTGTGTGTGATGATATAGGTGCACTTTTATCGTCCTACATATTTCCCTCATTTTACAGCACATCGTTGCTTTGGACAGTTGTGCCTTGCAAAGAAACATGTTGACTAACAAATGTCCAAATATTCTAAAATAATACAATATTTTGCATCTTTTCTCTAAAAATGTCATGCAGCTTTGGAACTGAATCTAATCACTGCTCTAAAACTATTTTCTCATTAGCTGATGCTATATGTTGTCCTTCAGAAATCACACCATAACTATTTGTCTAATAGTGATTCCATCCTACTTGATTTCTTTTCTCACTACTTTCCATCATTCATTGTGGTAAAACGTTTTCAACTTTCACATCTTTCCTCAATGTTTGGCTGAAGTACAGTTAATTTACACTGTTCAGTATTTGAAAGCTGAAGCAAATGCAGTCTATACATTTCACCATATACTTTTCAGTACCATTCCTAGTATATTATAGTAGGTAATTACAGGGGTACTTTTACTAAGGCAGTAAAAAGTAAGTGCTGCAACCAAAAATCTCATGCCATCTATAACCCTATATTTTGACAAATAGCTACTTTTCTATGTATATATGTATGTATGTATGCATGCATGCATGTATGTAACACAATCTACATTTATATTCATGCGGTTTGAAAATAACATCCGCTTCATGTGTTACTGACAGACTTGAAATCCTAGTCATTTTTGAATGTCTACAAATTTCACATATGATACATATCTGATAATGCAGATTGCAGTTCACAGACCTATTAATCACGTCTGTACGTTGGCTACAGGATAGCATCACATAACACAGTGTTTAGTACAGAGAAGTAACAAAACCTAAAAACTTATACAGATGCAGTGCTGTCATCTTGGAAGACTTAGCAGGACATGGTTGAGCAACAACATTTACATAAGGCTAGCCAGTACACTTCTGGATGACCCAAACCATACAAACACACCCCAGGCCTGAATGAGAAATAGTCTACTGACACAAAGTGTATTGTCTAGACAGCTAGACTGCATATCTCATGCCAGTGACAAAACAGTCTTCCCACTCAGTAGGTCACCTCTGCTGATTGCTCTCATTGCTATGCACTGATGATAAGTCCTACAGTGCTATACCCCAAACCTGAATGCATCAAATGAAAACAAGGACGTGTTGTCTCAGTCCAAGGATAGGACTGCCATCACCTTGTCAAATGTCCGCAACACTACACACAAGGTATGGTCAGTGTGTTGATGTCACATTTTAGGTCTATGCAAATGTCTGACATAATGCTGAGGGTCAGTTAAACATTAAAGGGTAATGTAGCCATAGTGACTTATTATGGAGTACAATAATATTATGCCAGGTAGTACAACATTCATACACTGTATACATAGTTTTCTGTCATTTCACTTTCCCAACAATACAAACAGTTCTGCTGTTATCCTGCAATGTGGAATTATACTTTTAGTACATCTGGGTGCTGACTAGCCTGCATCACATTAGTCTACTGTCCTACTCTGTTATCCACATGCTCATTTGTGTAACTACCTCTAAATGTAGTCAATAATGTGTTCTGAGCATATACATATTGCGCATAATACACAAACTCCACAGATATAGTCAATCTGCTGGCAGGCAGGTTCAGTGAAAACTTCACCCCCTGTCCCCCATTAGTAAACCAGGACATCCCCAGCACCTGCCCTCTCAAAGGAAAAAGAATGGTCTCCATGGGACCTGATAACATCCCTGGCTGCATCCTGCATGAACTCAGGCATGAGCTCTCAGCTCCATTACACACCCTATTCAACCAAAGCCTGAGCACCAGCTTCATCCCAGCTGAATGGAGGATAGCAACTGTCATCCCTCTACACAAAGGTGGAGCTTCCACTGACCCAGGCAATTATAGGCCCATCAGCCTAACTAGCCTGATCTGCAAGGCCATGGAACGCATCATCATGGACCTTATAAACAAGGACATTGGCAACTTCCAAAAGCTTGACCCCACACAGTTTTATTTTGTCAAAGGGAGATCATGCCTGTTAAACTTGGTCAACTTCTTTGAAACAGTCACCAAAGACATGGATGAGGGGAAGACAGTGCACAGCACCTACGTTGACCTCGCCAAAGCCTTTGACACTATTCCTCACTTGGGCATAATAGATAAACTCTCCCAGCTAGGCATCAACCTGTATGTTACCAGATGGGTAGCTAACTGGCTCACTGATAGAACCCACTCAGTCAAAGTAGGGAAAGCCACCTCTAGTAGACCGGTAACGAGCGGTGTAACCCAAGGATCGGTCTTGGGGCCTCTTCTGATTGGGATATACTTTTCTGAGGTGCAAGCCAAAACCAGTGGTCTGTGGCTGACCAGGTGTGCAGATGATAGCAAGCTGAGTGCTGTCTTAAATTCCCCTAGTTTTGTGAACATCCTCCAAGAGGGCCTTACCCAAACTAATTACTGCTGTCAGAAGTATGGCCTCAAACTGAATGCCAAGAAATGCATCATTATCCTCTTTGCAGAAAATGTCATCCCTACTAATTATCAGATTAATAACAATGTATTTAGCATGCAATCAGTTGTGAAGGACTTAGGCACACAGGTTGCTAGCAATCTGACTTTTGACCATGACATTGCATCTGTTGTAAGGAAGGCTTTCTATATGGCTCACCTCATAAATAAGGGTGTTTCATCCAGGAACAAGTTGGTCAAAACATCCCTGTACTCCTCCCTTATCAGACCCATTATCAAGTACAATGCCCCCTTTGGCATGTACCTTGACAAGCACATGCAGCAGTTTGAGAAACAACAGAGGTTCCTGACCAGGAAAATCCAGGGTCTCAAACACCTATCCTATACAGATAGGCTAAAACCCCTGTCCCTCTACTCAGTCTCATACAGACTGCTCAGAGGTGACCTGTGTCTGGCATACAAGGCCATTTCAGACCCAGCCTTGACGGAGTTCCTGCATACCCATAAGACAAACTCCACTCATGCAACTCAAAAGCAAGGCCTTAACCTGGTCTGTGACATTAATAGAACTTGTTGGCGGGATAGATTTTTTCCCAAAGACACCCCCAATCTGTGGAATAGACTTCCACTCAATGTTAAGCAAAGTACCTCTCTAGCCCTCTTTAAAAGGAACCTGGATGACTGGATGGGAAACAGAAAATATACCCCTGGGATCCCAACTGTTTCCCTGCTGGACAGGGGAAACAGGTGTTGACTTAGAGAGAACATGGGTGAAATTCTTAGCTAGACTTATAAATGCCTCTGGGCCAATAGCCTAGTATCAACCTATGATCCTATGAACCTATAATAGAAAATTATATACATCTACAGTATATCCATCTATATATATAAATATATATATATATATATATATATATATATATATATATATATATATATGTACACACACACACACACACACACACACACACACACACACACACACACACACACACACACACACATTGTGGCAGGACTGAAAACCTACAAATTAACAAACTGTGTACAATGTAAAATATATTCTCCAACACAACAAATAAATATGTTAAATACATTTACAAAATGTTATTCAGAACAGCTTTGGTTGCACAAAGGTGGTGAGAAATTTTTCTAATATCCCGTTAACTTTGATGCTGAAATTAAATTAAATTACAATGAAAAATAAATACGCACATTGGACACAAAGTACAGGGATGAAGTAGAATTAGAAACAATAACCTGAGAACACTTTGGCAGGAATGACAGTATCACTGTATTTGTTATTCACTAGGTCGTTAAAGTATGAGGATTGGAGATGTTCACGTGTGCAACCCATATTTAAGGGATAGAGGAACAGCAAAAACCCAGAGTCACAGAGACTCATAACTTAAGATTGGAGATGTGCACTTGTTCAATAGGAGAAACCCAGAGTCACAGACACCCATAAAGTAAGATTGGAGACATACACTTGTTCAATGCATGTTGAAGGGACAGGGAACAGGACAAACCCAGAGTCACAGAGTCCTATAACTTAAAATTGGAGACATTCATTTGTTCAACCCATATTAAGGGACAGGGGAACAGGACAAACCCAGCATCACAGACACCCATAACTTAAGACTGAAGACATGCTCTGGCTCAACGCATATTTAAGGAAAGAGTAACAGGACAAACCCAGAGTCGCAAGACCCATAACTTAAGATTGGAGACATGCACTTGTTCAACCCATATTTAAGGGATAGGGGAACCAGACAGATGCAGAGTCATAAAAACCCATAGCTTTACTTTATTTTTGTGGAAAAACAATGGAAAAAGTTATTTGCATAATGTATCATCAGAACTGAGAAGACTACCCCGGATTCACTATATTTCTGTACAGGACTATCTTAGTCCTGCACGGAAGCAAACGTTTAGGAGCAAAATGGCAGCGTGACAGGCATATTAATGAATGCATGCTGCTTGAGCACCTAAACAGACATGGAGCATGTACGAGTGCAGTGTGTGTGTCTGAGAGCAGAGCTCACAGAATATACATGCTCCTGCAATCAAGAACAGCAGTTTAGGAATAGGAATGAGTGAGACTGCTCATATGTGTTCGCATACCCCCAGCAACATCCCCCATGTTTATAAGAGCAATAGTTAATATATAAAATATAAACAAGCTTCATTTTTTAATCAGACAGATAAAATTTAACTGTAGGTGTGCGGGTTTGCCCATTGCTTAACTATGTTTATTGCAGCTTAAATCACACACTAGGATAAGAATCAAGATATATGCAAATGAAGCAGTACTGCAATAGTGTAGTGGGCAGAGCATGTGCCTGGTGAGCAGTCATTCCCGGTTCGAGTCCCACACCATTACATTCCATTTTCCATGTCAAATCACTTTATGAACAATATGTTTTGTTGCATAACCTACTAACTAACATATATTTGTGAAATTGCGTACTGTATTAAATGCAGATGTGAGGTGTCATTGTCATAATGTTATAAAATCCACAGATAATCACAAGTGCCCCATACAGTATATGTACACATGAATCAGGGATACAAATTGACAGTACAAAGGGTAATGAATGATAAATCCATAGTTTTCGAATCCACCACCTTCCAAAAAACATTTTGCATTACTGTCTAAATTAGTGTGATGGAAAGCGGGAGTAAGCACTATTAAGCAAGAGGAAGCATATTTAAGCAGTGGTAAGTGGGTTTAAGTCTGTTTGTGTGGGGGTAAGCAATGCACACACAGGTTAAGCAATATTAAAGCTAACTCTCTGTAACCATATTTAACCGGAGGTTAGCACTGCTTACCATTGCGCAAACCCACTTACAATTGCTTAAAAGTGCCTTAATCACTCTGTTTGCAACAGCCGCTGTTCTAGCCAGAAACAAAATAAACAGCCATTGCAGATCTTGAACCAGGACCCTATACACTATAGTCACAGTAGTTAACCACTAAGCCATTACAGCAGTACATAGGATTGAGGTATCACCAGACATATCCTCACTATAGGAAAATCAAACTGAACATGTAAAAGGAATTGATATACAGTTTTATGTTGTATAACCTACTACATAATATAAATATGTGAACTGGAGTACTGCATTAAGCCCAGATGTGAGGTGTCATTGTAATAAAGTGTTGAAATCCCCTAATAAACACAAGGACCCCATACAGTGTGCATACAGATGAATCATGGATACCAAACACATATATAACATATAATGAATAATAAATCAATGCCAAAAAGCAAATAGTATGCAAATTAAAAATTAAGCAACACTAAGCATTGCACAGCCTAGCTTACTAGGCATAAGCAATGTGTAGGCCAGCTAACTCATTTTGCCCATTGGTATACCCCTTTAAGCAATGCCAACTTCAGGTAAGCATGTTTCCCCATGGTTTATTAATTTCAAAACTGTCCAATCACAGCAAACTGACAGAAATTGGCCCTATTTAAACCCAGTTGGTGGCAATACATCTCATAACTGGTTGCGGCTTCCTCCTGAAGGCACTATGATGACTGGTATGGGAGAGGCTGGGCCCTTTCACGCACAGCGCTGGGGCTTCCAGGAGTCCAGAGTCATGGCAGGACTCCTTGTGAAAGAACATGACCAGAGATTGCTGCAGGGCCAGTACCAAGGTTACCAATGCAAAGAGGAAGCCTGGGACCATCTCACTCATGCTCTCACCAGTGCCACTGGCATAGCCCGAAATGGTGAGCAGGTCAAGCATCACTGTGCTGACCTGAAGTGGAGAAATAGGGATCTGTTGGATCAGTGAATACAAGAGGCTAGGAGGATGGGTGATGCGCCAGCCGTGTGTAAGTATCAGGCCACTACCTGTTTAATAATTGCCAGTTCATGTATATTATGGATAGGTGTGGCTAAATATTCCTCTGATGTCTTTCACAGTGGCAGTTAAGTGGGCTGTGAACCAGGAAGCCCATACCTGTAGATTGCAGCAGTTGCGATGCAAAGGAGGTTAGTAATACTCTTGCATGTACTGTCATAGGAAATAAATCTAAACGTAGTAGTATGTTAATTGCCTGTATAAAACCTGTATTGTTTAAGGCATGTACTGCATACACCAGAGAATATGGCAGGTGCAGTCTCATATATATTGTATGTAAATAAAAGCATAATAGCCTGACAATAAAGGTCTAATTGCTGGACTACATGTGTTTACTCTGGTATCATATGGTAATGTAGAGTTGCAATCTCTTAATAGTACTGTTGTATTAAGCACTGTTACCCACACTGTGCTACATAAATAAAGTGTGTAGGAATGTCTGTATATGACTGTTGTAATCACAAGAGGTCATATTGTACAACTGAAAGAGACTTAGACAGAAAACAGTGAAAAGACAGCCAATAAAATCCACATAGCACACTCAACTGAGACGTGAACTGTTGTATTTTTAGCACACACTGCCATGGTTCAAATTCTGGGAGTGGTAGTAGGCTGTATGCAGAATCATATCCCACAACTGTACAGATATGTCCAGAATGTCCAGTAAATTGGCCTATATCTGCTGCCTGTCATCCTGCCCCCCCTTGTCAAATCAGTGGGATTATCCCAGACATTTAGGCAGCAAATAAAACAGGGTTTATTACATCAAGCTTTTGAGTTGAAACTCTTTTTCAAGAAAGAGTTTCAACTCGAAAGCTTGATTTAATAAACCCTTTTTATATGGATGGTTGTGCTTTGCCTTTTGTTACTGGGTTTAATCTTGTGTTGGTTCACCAGTATGTGTAGCTATTCTATACCTGTTTCTTGGACTTTGTTAGGCAGCAAATAAGAAATACAACTGATTGTCAGACATCTATAAGAACAAACCTGTCACTCTAGCAACTCCACAAAATGTTATGAGAGTAATAAGCCAAGTATGTCCCATCTCCATCCCAATGTTGTGAAGCTATGACCAGAGTGTGTGCAGTAACACAGTGAGACATATGTGCATAATACTAATGTGGAATCTGGTAATATGTGTGGCAACATTCAGGTAGTGCTAACAAACATTTCCCGCACAGGTCAGTGTGATACAAAAACTGTGCCTAGAAATAAAAGATTGTGTCAGAAAAATATGTATTAATGTGCATATTAGTAATATGCTTAGTGCATTTAGAGCTTGAAAAGGGTTAAACATTTATTCTATTTCATACTGCATAAATCTGTTCAAACTGCAGATGCTTTCTGACCTTGTAGTATCAGTTAAAATCTTTGCTTATGTTTGAAAATTTACTGAGAAGCAGATTATTTCTGCTTGCGTTAGGAAAATAATGAATAGAAAAATACTACTTGTATAAATGTTATGAAACATAGACAGGACGTTCCGCTTGTGCTGTGAGAAAATACACAGCTGTAGAAGCTATAGATAATTAGGACAAAGCCTGCTTGAAAATATGAACTGCAATCAGCATTTGCTTGTATCTGAGTTAGAGAAGTACCTTGAAATGTAACACTGTACAATAGAAGCCTGTAACAGGCTGGGGGCCCACCAAGGCCAGGTTGTTTTTCTCAAAAATTTCTCACAAATCTAGTCATGTCAGCAGAAAATCTGAGTAACATCTGCTGTAGAACAATACTGAAAGTTGTGTTTGATTACGTCAGCCATAGAAGGCCATGTCTTGTAAAACAGTATAAGAATAGCATGCTTCTTGTTAGTAGTTAGGCAAAATCCTGTATTTGCATGTTTTTGTCTCCTTGCAGCAAGTATTAAAAGTGCCTTAACTGAACCTTACGTGTATTGGTCTTTGAAGTTTTTTCCTTTTACAGACTGGTCCTTTGGACCAGAAACCCTCAGTTCGCCTCGGATCAGACAGACCAGGTGGCTTGAAACCGTACGGGGAAGAAACCACATCGGTTCTTCTTATTTGAAAAGCCCTCCAACTGAATTGTCATACAAAAGAGGCCAGCCACTTTCTGATCTGCGACTGAAGGACGGGTTTGCTCGAACCAGATGATCAATCACGAAGGCTCAGGTAAGGTGAATCTACCTTTTTTTTTCTGTTTTAGATTAGGGACTAGATTTGTATTATTTTGTTAAGACGTAGTTTATATAAGTCAGGGACAAAAAGATTACTGTCTTGTCATAGATCAGGAAAACAGAGAAGGTAGACAGTCATTCTGAAGAGACTATAACAAAATCCATGGTACCAAGTTAAAAATAAGGTGTTACATAACAATTAAAAGGGTAGAACAAAATGGGTAATAATTGTACAAAAAGATCCCAAAATCCGCCGTTAACCGAAGACGCGAAATACATGCAGTCACAACGTGCTGATAATATTAAGTACTATTCAAAATGGGTTAATAAGTATGAATTTGATGGTAAATTAGAAAAATCCTCACTTGTCAAACTTGTCAAACAGCTTAAAACCGATTCTAAAGGTTGGGTAAAAAAGCAGCGTCAATTAGGAATTCCTCAGGCACACACGTGGATTGAGGAAGTAAACCGAAGGGAACAAAGAATAATAATTCAAAAGCAATGTTTTTAGATAAGGAGGACAATAACTTAGTAATAGCATCAGCCCCTCCGCCTCCCTTACCAGAATATGAAGCAAGTGAACAAGTAAGTCCACCCCCGCGATATCCTGCTGTCACTGTAAAGAGACACTACAAAAGCAAAACCGTTTATTAGAGATCCCATCGAGACCAGGTCTCGAACACAGGCAGGAAACACAAAAGGGGACATTGAGTTGTATCAAATGGGTAGGAATTCACAATCTATGAGTGAAGAAGAAATGTGCCCACTTGTAGAAGTGCCTAATCCTCAGGCAGGACAAGAAGGTCAGGACCCAACTATTCTACTGTATAGACCCTGGACTCCGGAAGACATCCGGAAATCCACTGAGGGAATTCCTCAACCAAAAGTTAATTTTAGAAAGTTTTTAGAAGATTTGCAAGGAATGAGGCTAAGTTATAATTTAAACAGAGAAGAGGTAGAAAAAGTAGTCAGACAAATTGTGGGACCAGATTGGCACATGATTAGTGGTGACTGGAATCTCAGTGACTGTGCCAGGCCCCTCCCATATAGCAAAGCAGAGCTAGACAACAGAGTGAAAGGTCTTACAGACCAAATCTCTGAGAAATGGAAGCCTAGGGCAAACTGGACTTGCATTAATCAATGCATCCAACAAGAATGTGAAACTGTTGACAGATATTATGCCAGACTGTTAGAATGTTTTAATAACCACTGTGGAATGCAGGTTCCTGAAGATCAGACACACGATTCCCCATTTGAGCAGCAGTTAAAGAATGCATTTTTGAAAGGCAGTATTGCACCCATAAGCAGCTTTATTACAAAGCACATGGTAGATCATCGTACAAGCAGATTACAGTCATTACTTGAATATGATAGGCATGCTGAAAGGCATTTTAATAGCAAAAATAAAAAGAAAGCCCAAGTATTTTCTGTAGAAGATGGAGCATAAGTTTATGTAGTACAGTCCGGGAAAAAGGGCAAGAGAAATGCCCAGTGAAACAAACAATCTGATCAACGATCAGAGGACTTTGAAGGTCGAAAGACAAGGGGTGAATGCTTCAAATGTGGTAAAAAGGGACACTTGGCAAGGGATTGCAAGAAAAACAAGAAGGCAACCACGGAAGACAAGGAGGGTGAGGACTGAGTATATCATAGTCAGGAATCACTAGAAGGGGATAGCAGAGAAGGGACAAATGAGAATGTAATAGAGGGAGTAAAGAATGTGACAGAAGAAATAGAGGAAGTACAGGAAGTCACGGATAGTGAAGAAAATGAAATATTGGATTTAGCTTTATTGAGCTTAGAGCTCTATTTAGCAGACACGAAACCAGAAGTTACACTCCTGGTAGAAGGGAGGGAAGTCAGATTATTGTGAGACTCAGGGGCATCACGGACCCTGATACATCCCTCCAAACTGCCAGAGAACTCAGAGTCACCTGATTACATATTAGTGAAAGCAGCTAATGGACAGCTGTATTGGCAGCCCCTCTCCCATAATACTGCAATAACTGATCCTGTTTCAGGATTGACCCAGAAAAGCAAAATTGTTGTTTCTGCAAAATGCCCAGTAAACCTCTTGGGCAGAGACCTTATGCAGCTATTTGGTATAGCAGTAGTTCTGACTATGCAGGGTATGGAAGCACAGCGACAACTTGATACCTTCACAGTGCAACTGGAGGGTGAAATGTTTTATTGGTACAGCCAGGACTTGGTTACGACTGGTCCAGGGCCAGTGACCGAAGAGTTGATGAACGTAGCCATCAGCAAGTTCCCCTCCCTTGACATTGATAAACAACATCTGTTGCACTGTACTCTGTATTATTGTAACACACCAGGACCTGATATGGAATATGAGCAAGAATTGTTTAGAAATCGTGCAAACAGATTGATATTACGTAATCTGTACTGGGACACAGAAGGCAACAGTGTAGCCAGCTGTTCATTGCCCCAGGAGTTCTTTGCACTTTATAAATCTAATGGATTACCACATGTTAGCTTAACTAAGGACAAAAATGTAAAATGGATAGACTTAGGAGAAAAAGTCACGAGATGGGAAAAACAGACAGAGTTACAACTGTCAGAACAGGGAATACAAATGCAGAAGTTGAATTGGATAACTCAGACCCACCCAGCTGTACACTTGCAGTCTAGCAAGGACAGCTGATTAGCACTCCTATTGAAGGAGGAAGAGAATGCCTTACAGAATATACCAGAAACTCTCTGGTCAACAGGAAAATCAGATGTAGGACTTATTCGTACAGCGGGACCAGTTAGTATTACGCCAAAGTCAGCATTTAGACCACAAAAAAGACAGTATCCCTTAAGGAAAGATGCAGAGGTAGGAATCAAACCTATTATAGCAGCTTTACTTAAGGAAGGGGTGTTGGTGGAATCTCCTGATACACCATGTAACACACCCTTATTTCCTGTTAAGAAAGTGAATGGAGAGTGGCATATGGTCCAAGATTTACAAGCCGTAAATGATGCAGTAATACTAAGGGCACCTACGGTGCCAGACCCACACACCCTGTTGAATGATTTAAAACCTCAACAGAAATATTTTTCTGTGGTAGATATCAGCAATGCATTCTTTTCGATAACGATACACCCTGACAGCCAGTATGGGTTTGCATTCACATTTCAGGGGAAAAGGTACACATACACGTGACTACCACAGGGGTATTGTGAAAGTCCAACAATATTCTCACAAGAAATGGCAAGCAACATGGCGGGATTTACCCCACCAAGAGGTAGTCCGATTTTGATTTATGTTGATGATATCCTGCTAGCAGCCCCCACCCAGCAAGATTGTAAAGAAGATACCATAGCATTATTACAATTTTTAGCCACTGAAGGACAAAGTAAACAAAAATTAACTGCAGCTTTGGAAAAAAACAAGTTAAATACCTAGGATATGTAATATCCAAGGAGGGTAGGACATTAGATGAGGACAGAAAAGTAGCGATTTTGCAAGCACCAAAACCCACTACCAAGAATGAGATTATGTCCTTCCTGGGTACAACTAATTTTTGTCGGAGCTGGATTCCAACCTATGCCTTGGAATCTGCACCGCTGACTAACCTGATTTATAAGAAGCCTAAAGCAGCACAGGATTTATTAAAATGGACACCAGAAGCAGAATTTGCTTTCTGCAAACTGAAACAGTTAATAGCGTCCTCATTAGTTTTCGGAAAAAAAAAATTAAA
>NC_056728.1:976861071-976896153 GCF_019279795.1 Protopterus annectens | reverse complement strand
CTGTACAACAAGACCATGTCCAATCAGGGGTCTACAACACATGTCATATGCTTCCAGAATAACTGAGATCCAGCTTTATTCGGTGTCATACCGCATACGTACAGGTGACCTATGCCTGACATACAAGACGATGTCCAATCAGGATTTGGTAGACATGCTCCACTGCAAGCAATCCAAATACACCAGAACCATGGGAGCTAAAGTTTTGAACCTCAGCACATACATGTATAGGACATGCTGGAGGGACAGAGTCATAACTCAGAGGAATCTCACACTCTAGCAGAGTATCCCAGTTCATGTTAGACAGAGTCCCTCACTGACTCTCTTCAAGAGACATCTGGACAGCTGCATGTGGGACAGAGGCACAGACTAGACAGAGGCACAGTCACGTTATTCAACTACATAAGGGGGTCATAATGTGTCACTACTAAGTCAGAGGCACAATATTTGGAATCTATTCTGTACACTTATTACCACTATGAGGGGTGGCAATAGCCACATCAGTATGGCTAGGCTTATAAATGCAGTAGGGCAGATAGCCTAGTAGTAAACTATGAAACTATGAAACTATGGTGTATGTGTAGGTATTGTCAGTCAAGCAATATAATGTGGTTTGGGGGGCTTGATACCTTCCTGTATTCCAATATTGTTTTGTCTATTCCTTCTAGCATGTCAAGGGATCAGTTGCTAGTGTCCTCTCCTACTCAGCTGGTGAACCTGGGAATATCGAGGCGATGTTGCAATTACCTCATGTACACTGACAACTCTCTCCTTCTCCCATAAAACACAAATACATGCGAGAGATGCAACTATATAGCCGAAGTGGAGGCTGAGCTCTCTCAACATAGGACTGGCAAGACCAGACAGAAGGATAAGGTAACCACACACACCACAAACCCAGTCTCACATAGCACTATCACAACTTCAAATCATACACATAGACACACAGAGACATACTCGGAGGCTCTGATCAGAAATCTACCAGAACAGCAGAGGCCACCACAGCAGACACCCACACAACTGCCTCCACAGGGCACAGCACATGCAACACATCGACCACAGAGTCAGTGTGCCAAACAGTCACAGCCCTTAAGGCCAGACACAATGCCAGACACACTTGTCATAGGTGACTCCATAGTCAGACACACTGACGTCCCGCTCACCTGATTGAGTAAGGAGGAGGTCACAGTAAACTGCCTATCGGGCACTGGAATCCACCACATAATGCAAGCACTCAGGTCACTCAACTGCAAGTACAAGTATGACTCAGTCATTATCCATGCTTGTGTGAACGACCTGAGATGTACCTCCCTGGACTACATGAAAAGAGACATAGAGGATCTCTCTGATTATGTAGGCCAGGCAGGTATGACCCTGACCTTGAGCAGTATCCTACCTTCACCAAGTATGATGCCACATAAACAGAGACAAGATGATCAGCTGTAATAATTGTCTTAAACTATGGTGTCATTCAAAGGGGGTCCAATGTCTGTCTGCCTGGGATGACATGCTGGACAGGCCACACTGATTCACAAGGGACGGCTTGCACCTGTCACCCCTGGGCTTCCGTATTTTGGCTAAGGCTCATGCCACCCCCATTGTGCCTTTTTTATGCAAGGATCAGATTGTACACCTACCACCCTAGAACACTGTAAAGGAAGAACACTAAGGGTAATGCTGCTCAATGCCAGAAGTCTCAACCTCACGCTGCACACATTCAATGCCTTTCTCAGTATGGAGAACATTGATGTCTGTGCTGTGACTGAAACCTGGTTCATGGCTTCTGACAGCACCCTGGCACTATCGGGTGTTACCTTGTATCATGCGTTCCAGCCCCACAATCCGGACAACACCAAGAAAGGAGGGTGGGTGTCCATATTCATCAAGGACACCCTCACCTCAAGGTTGGTGGCAACACACGATGCATTGGAGACCATCCAGGTGCAATTAACCATAGGCAAGACTGCTCTGCAGTTTGTAGCATGTTACAGGCCACCCTCTCAAACTCAAGTACCTCACACAGCTTTCCTGAAACACTGGCGGGGATACATGTATCTCCAAACACCATCATACTGGGTGATTCCAACTATCCAAATATAGACTGGGATCACTACTCCAGCCCCAACACTGTAGCCCACAGGTTCCTAGAGTTCATACACTCAAATGCCATGGAACAACTAGTCACCATCCCCATGAGAGGAGACATCATACTAGATCTCATCATCACAAACATGGGGTCACAATGTTCAACACCAGAAGTATACCCATCATTGGTGAGATCAGATCATAAACTAATCTCAGTGGAAGTCCACATCCCACCCCCACCCCAGATAGGAAAGACCACAGTGAAGAACTTGTCAGAAGCCAACTTCACACTTCTAATGACTGGCATGGTCTCTTTCAAGGCCCACAAGCCAGCAGACACCATTCCCCAAGCCACTGTATCACTTAAAAATGCATTCTACCAGCACCTCCAGGACTGCATGCATCAGGCAATCCCAAACAAAACAAAGACTTTTTGTACCAGAGGCAAGCATCCAGTCTGGTGGACCCCAGCCATGAACAAGCTCTACAACAGAAGGAAGGGGCTACTACAAGATAGAGCAATATCCGTAGAAGGGTAGACACCCCTGCTCATTATCAGTGAAACACTGAGTTCCCCCATAAAATCATCCAAGGCGAATTTTGAGAGTAAACCAACTAAGGACTCAAGGGACAATCATGAGGCCTTTTTTACCTATGTTAGACACCTGGGAGGAAACACCAAGATATGCTCAGAATTGGTTCGGAATGATGTAAATATCACTGAACCTACAGACATTGCCAACATACTGGCTGACAGGTTCAGTGCAGATTTCTCCCCCCACTCCTCCCTCTGAGCTACACGCTCTAGGGACCTAAACCTTGTAATCACAATAAACAGAACATGCCGGAGGGATAGATTACTGTCCCAGAGACTTCCCATATTCTGGAATAAACTACCTAGCTATATCAAACAAAGCTCCTCATTAGCACTCTTCAAGAAAAATCTTGATGATTGGATGGGAAATAGGAAATTCACCTGGGGATCACCTCTGTGGCTCTGCTTGACAGTGGCACAGGAAAATAATTTTCTTGGGTGGCAAAAGCCAGGGTACCTTTTTGGCTGGGCTTGTATAGGCCCCAGGACCGATAGCCTAGTACCTACCTATGAACCTATGTCTACTGACAGATGTTTTGGAAAAACAACTGTCTACACAGCTGTCATGGCGCAGTGGTTAACTATTGTGGCTATAGTGTACAGGGTCCTGTGTTCAAGACCTGCAAGGGCTGTTTATTTTGTTGCAGGGCTGAACAAGGGCTGCTGGAAACAGAGTGATTAAGGCAGTTTTGAGCAGCTTTAAGACCGTTTGCATGGGTTTGCATGAAGCTAAGCGGTGCTAAGGTACGGTTAAATGTACGGGCACTTACACCATGTAGGCTTCGCTTACCAGTGCACAAACGTGCTTAGCTGTTATATTGCAGCAATGCTGACACCTGCTAAGCCATGTCTCAGCCCTGTTAACCAGTGCTCACATCCCAGTCTGATAACATAGCAGGGTATTGACATCTGCAATAAGTGTATGTAATGCCATGTACATAACATGCGTCTATGTGCTGTCATTACAATAGGAATGGGTGTGAGTATCATGTCAGGGACACTTGAGTATATAAGACCTGTACATCACTCTTATACATGTGAATGTGTTACATACAAGGGTAGTATCCCAGGTAATGTGCCATCATACTGGCATGTAGATTATCATGCCGTTACTCCTGTGACAGTGATTTCCCAAGCAAGAGTAGATTGCTAATTGTAGTACTGGAAACAAGCACCCATGCATGCATAGATGGACTCTGAGTCCTCACTGTCGTGTTCCTGATGTGTGAGCTGTATCACATTATATATCCCCTACTGGATAATGATCGGACATGTGGAAATTAACTGTAGACTACTGTCTGTAGAGCACATGTCAGTGAAGGCTGCCAACATGTAGTAATGGCATACATCTATCTGTCAACACATTCATCCTACTGCATAGCTAGTTGGCAAGCTGATGTCTGCCAGTCCCTGTACAAATGTGCAGATGGCAGGTATCCAGCTTGGATACGTACAGGGAGCCTATGCTTGACTGACACTGACATGTTTGTACAGCTGTGTTATAACTGTCACAGATAAGATACAACACCCTGTACACACCACATGCCATGGGTACCTCCACTACACTACCACAGTTAACAGAACATGCTTGAGTACAGGCCTACAACACAGACACAAACCATTTTTTGTAATACATGTTGCATACATGTCAACTGGATCACCTCACTGGCCATTTGCAGGAGGCACCCAGAGGATTGACTGATGCATGTCACTCACCCTGAGGGTTACCACAGTGGTGTCTGTAGATAGATTGCCTGCTGGCCCATGGCAGGTGACATGATACCACTGTACACACATCCCCTACACTTCCCATCTTTCCATGGACAATAGCCAGGTACACACCTATGACCACCTGCAGCAATGCACCCCATTACTGACAAATGTGTATGTGTGCATTACTGAGGATATCAGTGTCTGTGTGTTAGTACACCTGTAGTTGGGAATACCATGAGGGCCTTCATACTCAGTGCAACACCCATTGACATAGTTAGATGTGGCTGCTGCCGTACCGGACATTACATGTACCCTGTTATGCTCCTCTGCCTAAAGGCTAACTGAGCCTTGCAATACCAGCATAACACTGTTGTACTAATGGGTTGATAGGCATGGGATACCCACTGAGTTCTGGCAAGTGTATGTATGTGTGTATATCTGTAGGGTACAGTATTCCAAGGCCACATACTCCTATTATAATATGTATTACCACACAGTATTACAGATACTGATGTTGCTGCCTATAGGAAAGGCATGGCAGTGCATCACCCTACTATGCCTTTGGCATGTGCATTAGATGATTATCCCCATAGTACCACTATTGGGATGGATAATGGGTTGTATCGTAGTCCTGGTTAATGTGTGATGGTGGGTATGTCAGAGTCTCATCATGGGTTCCAGTGTGCACAATATCCACAGTGGAGTGTGGGTGCTGTGTACACTGTCATTACACCATGGTACCCCCAGTACATGTCCCATGTACCACTGTATGGTCACCACTGTCACCATCAACCATACAGGTAACTGATAACACAATCCAGCCCAGTTGTGCATGTGCTGTGGGCAGCCTACCTGTAACACATTGGACACACTGACAAGTTAGTTAACACTGATAGGCCCAGGTTTATCGCATGTGTGTCTGTCAGTTATGTGTTTGTTAATGTGTATATGATGGTATGTCAGACTATGCCTGACTTTTGGGATCCTCTTCTGTTATGCATACACTACCTGTAGAGTCTTGGCTGATGTTTCCTGTGGTATAACTGTCAGATCTGACTACCCTAACCCATAGGCCACACACTTGCAAAGTCCAGACAATTGCTGACATGGGACATGTACAGCCAGTACTTGCTAGACATTCTTGCAACCCCCTTCCCCTCAGTGTTGTGGCATGTTACTGGGCAGCCCACATGACCAGTTTGCTACATGTGACATCATTTTTCTTGGATGGGCATCTGTTTATTTCCTACATCATTCCTGTCCCATACATCATTGCCACATGAATGACTGTCTGCACAGTTTACCATGGCATATGCAATGGTGAAGTATGGCTACATGTCCAGCTCATGCGTGCTACCTATTGTGTATGGGGCCCACACCATGTCATGTAAGATGTGTGCATGCCACACCTGCCTCTGTTGCAGGTAAGTGTGCACATTTGATGGCTAAATGTCTTGCACAGCAGACCAATACATGGTGTGACACTGGGGATGTGTACTTACTGAAAGGTGCATATCCATGACAAATGCATGCAGTCAGTACCTAAACAGCTGCTTCCACTATATTTTTTCTGGAGTGTGTGCACACATATGCTTCCAGTGTTTGTGAAGGTATGTATTCCCTATATTTGCTTCCCTAACATATGATTCCATATTACACACTCATTGCTCATGTTGGGACCACATTGCAGGTTTTAAGGCTTGTGGACCACTGTATTATGATATGCCGTAGCTTAGATCTGTAAGAGTTGCCATTGTAACACTGGTATATACACTGTTGTAGCACTATATAAGGGTGATGTTTCACACATGTCCCTACTGTAGGCCATTTGTCCCACCATTATGTTCATCCCTGTGGACACATTTTGCAATGACACAATGTTAGTTATATTGGAGGTGTCTGACATACCCTTAAGATACACCATCATGGTCACCACTGTGATGCACTGCAGTTAACAGCAACAATACGTGAACATGTACGGCATGCATTATGGGTAGGTGTGTTAGATGTGTTCATGGAATATACCATAGCCATAACATGACTGATGTATAGGCAAGCATGAACATAAACCAT
Organism: Protopterus annectens; assembly: GCF_019279795.1. Classification (NCBI taxonomy): domain Eukaryota; kingdom Metazoa; phylum Chordata; order Ceratodontiformes; family Protopteridae; genus Protopterus; species Protopterus annectens. Next base: position 976,889,687 of record NC_056728.1, on the reverse strand, counting down.
ACTCACCAGCTACAGGCCACTGCCTTAGTGATATACCAGAGGGACCTACATAAGAGTGTGAGAGATGTGGTGTCAGTAGCCACAGCTGTGGCATTGGCACATGGTGGGTGCAGCATTATAGTACATCAACAGTATAAGTCCACAATACTACAGCTTATGCACATCTGTTTATTACTACTAAGCAGCAACAGACTATATATATATATATATATATATATATATTATATATATGTCATCTCACATTTGCATGATCTACCTGTACAGATGTGGATGGATATGCAACAGTGGTCTACTGATGTGGCCTCCGCCCACCTCCACTATGGTCTTCGCCAGTTGCTGCATGTGCGGGTGGGTAGGTGCCACGAGGCTGGTGAGGAGCTCCTCAACATGTGTTAGGGGGGTGGATGGCATGACCCCCCTGTTGCGAGGTTATCCCTCCGGACTGCAGCAGCACGCTGGCTGGCATTGTGAAGCAGGTCATTGTAATGCTCATAACTGCAGTTATGCAGGCTGACATCATTGACCTTGTGGACTAGATCACTCCACAGGGCGGTCCGCTCCGGCTGTTCATGGGCTGTCCTTCCAAACACCACCTGGTATGTGCTGTACCAGGTGGTTGATGACTTCATTTTCGTCCGCTGAATACACAGGTAACCTCCCATGTGACATCTTGCCTGATAGACATAAAAATGGAAACGGGTATGAGCAACTCATACGACAAGGTTACCATAGTTCTTAATACACATCTCTGTCTCCCCCCCACCATATCTGCGACAACAAACTGTTCACACAGCTCAGTAGGTGTGGCTACAGCTTACCTACCATTGGGACATTTATCGTATTGTACCACGCTTTGTGCTATGTGTTTGTAGCCATGTTCCCTGTGGGGACACTATCATTGCTGGCCTGTTACAGACAATGTTACCTGCATGCCTTTGTAAGGGTCACTATGGTTCCATATATTCATGTGGTCTGTTTGCTATGTGATTGCTGCACATCTGTCGTTACGTGTTATGGTGGATATCTATGCATGATGTTGGACATGATCTGGGATTGTGTGGACTATTACTACCCACATATGTTCTATAATAGTGACACAATAGCATGTTTAGGGAACAGCTGCCAGCAGGACCACCTCTCCCACCTCATCTGGTCATGTTACCAGGCCACATTACATGTGGGACACACTCTGGGGCCTCCTCATCTACTAGTCCTGCACTACCTTCATGTGGAACCACCTCAGGGGATGGTGTTCCCCCACTGGGAGAACACACAGACATGATCCTGTCACCCGAGGTCAGGTCCAGGGTCTGTTGCATAGGGAGCTTCACAGAGACTTGGGGATGTGCTACATCACCTTGAGGCCATCAGTACACAATCACAGGGTCCACATGCTCCTCCTGCTCAGCCTCCAGCCCAGGCACCTTCAGGGCCGTAAAGTTGCTGTTGTGACTGGCAATGGCTGGGGGCCTTGTTCCCATTGTTTCCATATGGGGGCTCATGGGGCTTCCACATTGCAAACCACACACACCGTCCAGGGTGTGTGTGTGTGTGTGTGTGTGTGTGTGTGTGTGTGTGTGTGTGTATATATATATATATATATATATATATATATATATCTGCATATATGTGTGTGTGTGTGTATATGTATCTTTGGAATGTTTATTGCTTCCACATTCTACATTCCCTATGGTCAAAGTGTACTGCATGATATGTTATTGATACCATCCTGACATCATACAGGTGGGATGGATTAATGTTAATGTCTTGTGCCCATGCTGTGTCAGATCCTGGGTATGGGACTTGCAACAGTTGGTATTGTATTGCAGGGTAGATGTGTTTTGCTGTGGGGAGGGGTGATATCAATACTTACAAAACGTATTTAGCTTGGACCCCCTCAGCCCCATTAATGGTGACTTTGATCATATATGTATTTATGTTCTCTTTTATATCTATAGATATATATCTGTATATAATACGGGTAATATATATATATATATATATATATACACACACACACACACACACACACACATATATATATATATATATATATATATATATATATATATATATATATATATATATATATATATATATATAGGCAGTGATTAAGGCACTTTTAGGCAGTTGTAAGAGGGTTTGCGTGTAGGTAAGCACTGCTAACATCTGGTTACAGTTTCTTATACTGATGTAGCTTCTCAATTGCTTAACCTGTGTAGGCATTACTTACCTCTGTGCAAACAGGCTTAAACCCACTTACTGCTGCTTAAAAGTGCTTACTTCCACTTACCCCCATGCTAATTTCTTTAAAAGAAATGAAAAAGGGTTGATAGGATAGTGGTGAAAAAGGGTCGCAAAGAGAGAAAGACAGTAGGGAAAATAGCTAGGGATGTGCAGGACGGGTTTAGGGAAGTTCCATAGCTGCCCATTTCTTCTACAGCAACAGCTGTGCATATACACTGAATTTGGAGATAGATTTGGACACTCAAACCCCTGAGAGAGGAGTGAGGACAACAATAATATGTTATGAAGCCAATTAGACCAGATTACATGTATCCAGTGGACATGTGTGCGAAATGGACAGCTATGTATGGGGCGAGATTTTTTTTTTTCCGGTGAGAGTGGGATGTTGGGGAGGGAAAGTAGGTGTATTTGAGGGTGGAACAAAACTACTGAGGCCAAAGCCTGTACTGCCATTGCAGCTGCAACTACTGCTTGTACACAGTGAAGTAAAGACCGTGCCACTGGGTCCAGTTGTGATGAATAATAAGCAATAGGGCATTGCTTATTCCCATGCTGCTGTGTTAACACTGATGTCATATAACCTTGCTTACAATCTACAGTTTGGAAAAAACGTTTATGATAGTTAGGTAATCCCAAAACTAATGAGGACGCTATTAACTGTTTCAGTTTGCAGAAAGCAAATTCTGCTTCTGGTGTCCATTGTAACAAATCCTGTGCTGCCATAGGCTTCTTATAAATCAGGTTAGTCAGCGGTGCAGATTCCAAGGCATAGTTTGGAATCCAGCTCCGACAAAAATTAGTCGTACCCAGGAAGGACATAATCTCATTCTTGGTAGTGGGTTTTGGTGCTTGCAAAATCGCTACTTTTCTGTCCTCATCTAATGTCCTACCCTCCTTGGATATTACATATCCTAGGTATTTAACTTGTTTTTTTCCAAAGCTGAAGTTAATTTTTGTTTACTTTGTCCTTCAGTGGCTAAAAATTGTAATAGTGCTATGGTATCTTCTTTACAATCTTGCTGGGTGGGGGCTGCTAGCAGGATATCATCAACATAAAGCAAAATCGGACTACCTCTTGGTGGGGTAAATCCCGCCATGTTGCTTGCCATTTCTTGTGAGAATATTGTTGGACTTTCACAATACCCCTGTGGTAGTCGCGTGTATGTGTACCTTTTCCCCTGAAATGTGAATGCAAACCAATACTGGCTGTCAGGGTGTATCTGTATTGAAAAGAACGCATTGCTGATATCTACCACAGAAAAATATTTCTGTTGAGGTTTTAAATCATTCAACAGGGTGTGTGGGTCTGGCACCGTAGGTGCCCTTAGTATTACTGCATCATTTACGGCTTGTAAATCTTGGACCATATGCCACTCTCCATTCACTTTCTTAACAGGAAATAAGGGTGTGTTACATGGTGTATCAGGAGATTCCACCAACACCCCTTCCTTAAGTAAAGCTGCTATAATAGGTTTGATTCCTACCTCTGCATCTTTCCTTAAGGGATACTGTCTTTTTTGTGGTCTAAATGCTGACTTTGGCGTAATACTAACTGGTCCCGCTGTACGAATAAGTCCTACATCTGATTTTCCTGTTGACCAGAGAGTTTCTGGTATATTCTGTAAGGCATTCTCTTCCTCCTTCAATAGGAGTGCTAATCAGCTGTCCTTGCTAGACTGCAAGTGTACAGCTGGGTGGATCTGAGTTATCCAATTCAACTTCTGCATTTGTATTCCCTGTTCTGACAGTTCTAACTCTGTCTGTTTTTCCCATCTCGTGACTTTTTCTCCTAAGTCTATCCATTTTACATTTTTGTCCTTAGTTAAGCTAACATGTGGTAATCCATTAGATTTATAAAGTGCAAAGAACTCCTGGGGCAATGAACAGCTGGCTACACTGTTGCCTTCTGTGTCCCAGTACAGATTACGTAATATCAATCTGTTTGCACAATTTCTAAACAATTCTTGCTCATATTCCATATCAGGTCCTGGTGTGTTACAATAATACAGAGTACAGTGCAACAGATGTTGTTTATCAGTGTCAAGGGAGGGGAACTTGCTGATGGCTACATTCATCAACTCTTCGGTCACTGCCCCTGGACCAGTCGTAACCAAGTCCTGGCTGTACCAATAAAACATTTCACCCTCCAGTTGCACTGTCAAGGTATCAAGTTGTCGCTGTGCTTCCATACCCTGCATAGTCGGAACTACTGCTATACCAAATAGCTGCATAAGGTCTCTGCCCAAGAGGTTTACTGGGCATTTTGCAGAAACAACAATTTTGCTTTTCTGGGTCAATCCTGAAACAGGATCAATTATTGCAGTATTATGGGAGAGGGGCTGCCAATACAGCTGTCCATTAGCTGCTTTCACTAATATGTAATCAGGTGACTCTGAGTTCTCTGGCAGTTTGGAGGGATGTATCAGGGTCCGTGATGCCCCTGAGTCACACAATAATCTGACTTCCCTCCCTTCTACCAGGAGTGTAACTTCTGGTTTCGTGTCTGCTAAATAGAGCTCTAAGCTCAATAAAGCTAAATCCAATATTTCATTTTCTTCACTATCCGTGACTTCCTGTACTTCCTCTATTTCTTCTGTCACATTCTTTACTCCCTCTATCACATTCTCATTTGTCCCTTCTCTGCTATCCCCTTCTAGTGATTCCTGACTATGATATACTCAGTCCTCACCCTCCTTGTCTTCCGCGGTTGCCTTCTTGTTTTTCTTGCAATCCCTTGCCAAGTGTCCCTTTTTACCACATTTAAAGCATTCACCCCTTTTCTTTCGACCTTCAAAGTCCTCTGATCGTTGATCAGATTGTTTGTTTCCCTGGGCATTTCTCTTGCCCTTTTTCCCGGACTGTACTACATAAACTTATGCTCCATCTTCTACAGAAAATACTTGGGCTTTCTTTTTATTTTTGCTATTAAAATGCCTTTCAGCATGCCTAGCATATTCAAGTAATGACTGTAATCTGCTTGTACGATGATCTACCATGTGCTTTGTAATAAAGCTGCTTATGGGTGCAATACTGCCTTTCAAAAATGCATTCTTTAACTGCTGCTCAAATGGGGAATCATATGTCTGATCTTCAGGAACCTGCATTCCACAGTGGTTATTAAAACATTCTAACAGTCTGGCATAATATCTGTCAACAGTTTCACATTCTTGTTGGATGCATTGATTAATGCAAGTCCAGTTTGCCCTAGGCTTCCATTTCTCAGAGATTCGGTCTGTAAGACCTTTCACTCTGTTGTCTAGCTCTGCTTTGCTATATGGGAGGGGCCGGAGCGCAGCGTCACTGAGATTCCAGTCACCACTAATCATGTGCCAATCTGGTCCCACAATTTGTCTGACTACTTTTTCTACCTCTTCTCTGTTTAAATTATAACTTAGCCTCATTCCTTGCAAATCTTCTAAAAACTTTCTAAAATTAACTTTTGGTTGAGGAATTCCCTCTGTGGATTTCCGGATGTCTTCCGGAGTCCAGGGTCTATACAGTAGAATAGTTGGGTCCTGACCTTCTTGTCCTGCCTGAGGATTAGGCACTTCTAAAAGTGGGCACATTTCTTCTTCACTCATAGATAGTGAATTCCTACCCATTTGATACAACTCAATGTCCCCTTTTGTGTTTCCTGCCTGTGTTCGAGACCTGGTCTCGATGGGATCTCTATTAAACGGTTTTGCTTTTGTAGTGTCTCTCTTTACAGTGACAGCAGGATATCGCGGGGGTGGACTTACTTGTTCACTTGCTTCATATTCTGGTAAGGGAGGCGGAGGGGCCGATGCTATTACTAAGTTACTATCCTCCTTAATTAAAAACATTGCTTTTGAATTATTATTCTTTTGTTCCCTTCGGTTTACTTCCTCAATCCACCTGTGTGCCTGAGGAATTCCTAATTGACGTTGCTTTTTTACACAACCTTTAGAATCGGTTTTAAGCTGTTTGACAAATTTGACAAGTGAGGATTTTTCTAATTTACCATCAAATTCATACTTATTAACCCATTTTGAATAGTACTTAATATTATCAGCACGTTGTGACTGCATGTATTTTGCATCTTCGGTTAACGGCGGATTTTGGGATCTTTTTGTACAATTATTACCCATTTTGTTCTACCCTTTTAATTGTTATGTAACACCTTATTTTTAACTTGGTACCATGGATTTTGTTATAGTCTCTTCAGAATGACTGTCTACCTTCTCTGTTTTCCTGATCTATGACAAGACAGTAATCTTTTTGTCCCTGACTTATATAAATTACATCTTAACAAAATAATACAAATCTAGTCCCTGATCTAAAACAGAAAAAAAAGGTAGAATGTTAAGTTGTCAATCTCGCCTTCATTCTTGCTTGATGGGTTCGGAGCCGATCCTCGGCTCCGACTCGTCACTTGCTAAGCTCGAGAGTCACTTTTACCAGCTCGAGGCAGCCCCATATCCCATGATGCAAGCTGGTACCCAGATCTCGCTTGCGCCCGCTGATGAGGTCCTCCTTTTACCAGCTCCTGGTAAGTGAATTATTACTTTACTATTTTAGCCCCTTTTTACAAAAAAGCCTTAAATTATTAGTTTTAACTTAGTTTTAATTCCTTTCTGACAGAAAATTTCCCTGTCTCTTCAAAACTTTTAGTCAGACTAAAACCCATCCCATCCCCCCCCTGTTAGGGTGTGTGTGTGTGTTTGTTAGTGATACCTTTTGGTATATTTAATTTAATTTCTTGGACTGGTGTGTGTGTGTTTTACACCATGTCTAAAGAAAGGGTCTCAGGCTTTAAGAAGTGTGACTCGTGTTGTCAGAAGATGTCTCTGACAGACGGTCAACCTTCTTGCCTGTACTGTCTGGGGCCTCTTCACCTGCAGGACTCCTGTGCTATATGTCATTCTTTTAGCCAGAGAGTCCTGCAGGAAAGAAGAAATAAATTGATTTTGAGGGCCTTCTGCCGGAGGGCTCTCCGCTAAGTCGGCCCCATCTAAGACTTCTAAGTCTTCCAAGGACCAGGCTTCTGTGTCCAAGCCTGTGGCCTCGGCCGACTCATTCAGAGTCGAGATCGGCCCGCTGGAGCTGATTCTGGGTTACCTAAACCTTCGGCACCGATGGCTATCGGTGCCGACTCTGGTTCGATCACCGTGTCGGCTCCGATCGGTTCCGACCACCATGTGCCCAGGCATCGTGTCGGCCCGATCGGCTCTGACACCCTTACATTATGGCTCCGGCTGGAGCCGATACATCGAAGCTACCTGTCGGTGCCGATAAGTTGTCGGCCCGACAGTTTCAGTAGTTTCATCGGCTCCGATGGTTCCTTCGAGGAAGAGGTCTAGGTCCCCTTCCTTGAGCTGATACTTTTGGCTCGGCCGCCTCCTCTCGGAGCGGAGCCATCGGAGCCGATCTTCAAGGTCATCCAGGCTTTCTGACCAAGATTTGGAGAGAGTGGTCAGTAGACTACTAAAGTCACAGGCACTGGCCCAAATGCTACATAGTCCGTCTCAGCAGACGACTATTAGTCCACACACCATTGCAGTTCCTCCTTCGACTCTACCCCAGAGTTTGGAGTTGGAGTCTTCGGGAATAGTTTCTGCTATGGCTGAGGGACAGATACCCCCTTCTGCTCCTTCAGCCTCTACTCTTATCTCCTCTTCGAGACCTTCCTTAGAGGGATTCGGTGGCGGGCTTCCTGGTCTCCTCCGAGGGGTGAGTGGCATCAGACCCTTGTCCGACCCGCTCTTCCCCTTGGAGCCTCGGCCTTGGTGAGCTCGGCTCCGACATCTGCCTCGAGCCTTCCTCGGTGGGTCCTGAGTTCCTAGCTCTTGAGCGGGTTCTCTCGCACCTCCCTGGGAGGGGAGCCTTCGAGGTGATGAAGAGTGTGCTGGCCTCTGGACTCAGCCAGCAGTCTGTTCCCTTAGCTCCTCCCTCTATAGTGCCTGTTGACATCTCTGCCACTTCTCTTGCTCCCGGACCCAGAGATCCTCCGCCTCAGGTTTCCCCACTGGGAATATCCCCTCTTCTGAGGATTCTCCTGATTTGTCGGGTGATCCTCCGTGGAAGAGGACTTGTAAGAGGAAACACGAGACTCCCGAGTCTATCACTCGGATACTGACTTAGATGAGTCAGAGGGATCCCCAAGATCCCCCTCTGAGGATGTCTCCTCAGACATCCTAGAACTCCTTAGACAGAGGGGAAACTGGCCCACCAACAATCCCTCTGAGGATGAGTCAGTATACCTGAGGCGTTTGGATCTCGGCCCTCCACCTCCTGGGTGTCTCCGCCTTCGACCCCTTATGCAGGTTATTGCTCGAAGGCGTGGACTGCTCCTGACTCTGTAGAGCCTGTCCCTAGGAGGCCTTCTAAATTTATTACTGCCCCTGGACAAGCAATTCCTTACAAAAGGTGTCCCCTGCTGATGCCATGGTGGTGGCGGCTGCCACCAACAAGAAACTTGCAGATCCTTCCGTACCTGTCCATCCTCCTAATAAGGACTCTAGGACCATGGATAGATATGGTAAGTGGATGTTTTCTTCAGCGACCTTGCTATCGCTTGCTGAACTATCTTTGTCACTTCACCAGACTCCAAAGGGATATCCTTAAGGAGCTAGGTGAAGTTGTGCAGGATCCTACAGCTGCAGGGGCTCAGGAAAAAAATTGCTTCGCAGCTAGGAACCCTTAACTCCATTGCAAACTCCTCCATGCGGCTTATATCATATGCTGCTGATGGAGCGAGTAGGGCTGCAGGTACAGGTGTGGCTCTTAGACGCCAAGCCTGGATGCGACTATGTAATTTTGCAGATCCTTTAAGGCCCTTCACAAACTCTCCCTTTGATGGGTCAGCTTTGTTTGGCCCTCAAGTGAAGGAAACGCTGACCAGGTGTGAGCAGGACGGCAAAACTCTTTCTGCCAGGGAGTCCGTTTTTCCATCCCTTCTAGACCTTATCCCAAAGGACAGAAGGGTGGCAAAATGTGGTTCCACAAATCCCAAGGAGTCACGCCGGATTCGGGTCAGTTTACCCCTAGAGGCAGAGGGGTAACAACAACAGACGCGCTCTAGAGGCAGAGGGGGTCCACAAAACCAGGGAAACAGAGAGTCTCTCTCTGACAAGCCCTTTCAGCATCCCTGAGATGTTGCCGGCTGTCCCTCCTTGGAGGCAGTCGGGGAAGACTATCACTGTACCCAGAAGCCTGGCGTTCTCACTCAAGACAGATGGGTACAGTCGATCATATCCGAGGGTTACATAATTCCTTTCGAGGAAAGTCCTTTCTATCCCTCAAATTCCCTCCCAGACGCACTCACCCGGTCTAAGTGAAATTGCAGAGTTGGAAGTCTCAAAACTACTGCAAAAAAGAGCCATTCAGCCAGTTACAACAGACCATTCAGAGCCCAGAATCTACTCAAGGTTCTTTTGGTCCCCAAAAGACGGGAGACTGGAGACCAATATTGGATCTCAGCAGACTCAACAAGTCTGTGAGGAAGACAAGATTCCGAATGGTCACTCTTCAGTCGATTCTACCCTTCTTGCAGAAGGACAACTGGATGTGCTCAATAGATCTTCAGGATGCGTACTATCACATAAAAATTCACAGACGCCTCCAGGAGATTTCTCCACTTTCGGCTGGGGTCCAGTCATTTCCAGTTCAGAGCCCTGCCCTTTGGTCTCACCACAGCCCCCAGGGTGTTTCACCAAATGCATGGCAGTGGTCACGGCTCACCTGAGACGTCAAGGATTCCAGGTGTTTCCGTATCTCGACGACTGGCTCCTGTCAGCCACCACCAGGCATCAGCTTGTTCAAGCCAGTGATTACACAATAAATCTTTGTTCTCATTTGGGCATCTCGATCAACTTCAAAGTCATCCTTATTGCCCTGCCAGTCTATTACTTTCATAGGCACAAACTTAAACACTGTTCGATGTCAGCTACCCTTACAGACCAAAGAGTGTCAGACATGCAAAGTCATGTCAGGATCATTCTAGCCAACAAGAAGGTACAGGCCAGAATGGTGCTAAAAGTATTAGGTCTCATGGCTGCGCCATTACTCTTCTTCCCTGGCTCGCTTCTACATGCCTTCTTCAGTGGATGTTGTTCACCAGTGGTCTTACCAACAACTTCCAATGCGCCACCACATTCTGGTGACACAGATTTGCAAAATCATCTGGCTTGGTGGATCACTTCTCCCCAGATTCACCAAGGCAAACACTTTGTACCCCCATCCCCGTAGCCACTGTCACCACGGATGCCTCCTGATCGGGTGGGGGCATTATCAGGACAGGATGGTTCATGGGCGTGGCAACCGTTCAAGTACCACCTGCACATAAATGTCCTAGAGATGAGAGCAGTGCTTTTAACGTTGCAAGCCCTCAACGACTCTCTTCCTGTAGGGACAATTGCAGTCCACACAGACAACATGTCTGTAGTTTGGTATATCAACAAACAGGGCGGAACCAAGTCCTACCCTTGTGTCGAGAAGCTCAGACTGTGGCAATGGGCGATCTCCTCTCATCGGTTTCTGGTAGCAATGCACATCCCTGGGAAAACCAACATTTTAGCGGACAGATTGAGCAGAGCTATTCTCATGCCTCACGAGTGGTCTCTCAAGCAATCTATGGTGGAGGAGATTTTTCTGAAATGGGGTCGCCCATGTTGCGATCTTTTTGCTACTCCCCAAAACAGCAAATGCCCAGACTTCTTCTCTCTCTTCCTCTGTCGGGCCATCCCCAGAGACGCCTGACCCAGGATTGGCCCCAGGGACTTCTTTATGCTTTTCCTCCTTTTCCTCTAATCCCTCAGGTTATCCAGAAAGCTACCGTTTTGAGAGCCAAAATGATTCTCATTGCTCCTTATTGGCCTCGACAAATTTGGTTTCCGTTCCTCCATCGTCACCTTTTGGTGCAGCCATGGCATCTGGACCCAGTGCCAGATCTTCTGGTTCACCAATCCGGTCAGCTGCACCGGTCTATCCCTTCTCTCAACCTCTCAGCATGGTTGCTCCACTTCCTTCCTTAGCCAGGCTTCCTTTGATCTCTAACCCTGTTAGAGACATCATAGTAGCTTTAAAATCCTCTACCAGGAGGATTTATACAAGCAAATGGAAACGTTTCTCTTATTGGGCTAAAGCCAAGAATATCGATCCCTTCACTGCCCCAGTTCAGGCAGTTTTGGACTTCTTAGCGGAGATTTTTCATGCAGGCTCCTCTTCTTCCACAGTTAGAGTTCAACTGGCTGCTATCTCGAACTTTCATGTCGGGATCGCAGATCACAATATCATGTCCCATAGGCTTTGTAAAGCCTTCTTGAAAGGAATTTTCCTGCTAAAGCCTCCAATCAGGAATCCTCCTCCTCAATGGGATCTAAATTTAGTGCTGACATCCTTGATTCTTCCCCTGAGCCAGCTGTTTCTTGCTCCCTAAAATTTCTTTCTTGGAAAACATTATTCCTAGTAGCTATTACATTGGCAAGGAGGGTGTCTGAACTTCATGCTCTTTCGGTTCGACCCCCCTATTTGGTCTTTCACAAGGACAGAGTATCATTGAGAACTAATCCGACCTTTTTGCCTAAGGTCGCCTCAAAGGCTAATTTGAATCAATCCATTGATCTCCCTGTATTTTTTCTAAACTATTCAAACAGATCGGAACAAAAATTACATTATCTTGATGTCCACCACCAACTCAGATATTATTTGGACAGAACTAAACAATTTAGGAAATCCGATCAACTCTTTGTTTCCTATGCAGATAACAGGAAAGGCCTTCCTGTCTCTAAAGTGACTTTATCTAGATGGCTTTCTTCTGTCATCTCTGAAATTTATCTGCTCAGGGGAAAACAGCTGTGCTCAAAACCTAAAGCCGATTCAACTAGGAGCTTAGCTACTTCTACAGCCTTTCAAGCTAGACTTCCTTTAGACACTATTTGTGCAGCGGCCACTTGGGCCACTCCTCATACTTTTGTTTCCCATTACAAATTGGACTTGGCCTCCAGGGACAGAGCCAGTTTTGGCTCTACAGTCCTCAAGAGTCTGTTCCGTTGAGCCACCCAGGATAGAGGTGCTAGGGACGCGGTCCCATCAAGCAAGAATGAAGGCGAGATTGACAACTTAACATTAAGAAGTTATGTACCTACCATAACGCTCCATGTTAGTTGTCTTCTCGCTTCTTTCTTCGACCCTCCCTCCTTCCCCAGGCCTGGACAGACCTTTCTACAAGAGATTGTTATGCTGAAGACCATTCAGAACTGGTCCTTCTTTCATCCTGTAGGCTTTCTTTCTTCCTTTGGGAAGTATTTGTGCTTGGTGCTATTGCCCTTTGTCATCAAACGAGATCTGGGTACTTACCGCCTTGCATCATGGGATATGGGGCTGCCTCGAGCTGGTAAAAGTGACTCTCGAGCTTAGCAGTGCAGTCGGAGCCGAGGATCGGCTCCGAACCCATCAAGCAAGAAAGAAGGCGAGAGAAGACAACTAACATGGAACGTTATGGTAGGTACATAATTTCTTATTCACCTTACCTGAGCCTTTATGATTGATCATCTGGTTCGAGCAAACCCGTCCTTCAGTCGCAGATCAGAAAGTGGCTGGCCTCTTTTGTATGACAATTCAGTTGGAGGGCTTTTCAAATAAGAAGAACCGATGTGGTTTCTTCCCCGTATGGTTTCAAGCCACCTGGTCTGTCTGATCCGAGGCGAACTGAGGGTTTCTGGTCCAAAGGACCAGTCTGTAAAAGGAAAAAACTTCAAAGACCAATACACGTAAGGTTCAGTTAAGGCACTTTTAATACTTGCTGCAAGGAGACAAAAACATGCAAATACAGGATTTTGCCTAACTACTAACAAGAAGCATGCTATTCTTATACTGTTTTACAAGACATGGCCTTCTATGGCTGACGTAATCAAACACAACTTTCAGTATTGTTCTACAGCAGATGTTACTCAGATTTTCTGCTGACATGACTAGATTTGTGAGAAATTTTTGAGAAAAACAACCTGGCCTTGGTGGGCCCCCAGCCTGTTACAGGCTTCTATTGTACAGTGTTACATTTCAAGGTACTTCTCTAACTCAGATACAAGCAAATGCTGATTGCAGTTCATATTTTCAAGCAGGCTTTGTCCTACTTATCTATAGCTTCTACAGCTGTGTATTTTCTCACAGCACAAGCGGAACGTCTTGTCTATGTTTCATAACATTTATACAAGTAGTATTTTTCTATTCATTATTTTCCTAACGCAAGCAGAAATAATCTGCTTCTCAGTAAATTTCCAAACATAAGCAAAGATTTTAACTGACAATACAAGGTTAGAAAGCATCTGCAGTTTGTACAGATTTATGCAGTATGAAATAGAATAAATGTTTTAACCCTTTTCAAGCTCTAAATGCACTAAGCATATTACTAATATGCACATTAATACATATTTTTCTGACACAATCTTTTATTTCTAGGCACAGTTTTTGTATCATACTGACCTGTGCGGGAAATGTTTGTTAGCACTACCTGAATGTTGCCACACATTACCAGATTCCACATTAGTATTATGCACATACGTCTCACTGTGTTACTGCACACACTCTGGTCATAGCTTCACAACATTGGGATGGAGATGGGACATACTTGGCTTATTACTCTCATAACATTTTGTGGAGTTGCTAGAGTGACAGGTTTGTTCTTATAGATGTCTGACAATCAGTTGTATTTCTTGTTTGCTGCCTAACAAAGTCCAAGAAACAGGTATAGAATAGCTACACATACTGGTGAACCAACACAAGATTAAACCCAGTAACAAAAGGCAAAGCACGACCATCCATATAAAAAGGGTTTATTAAATCAAGCTTTCGAGTTGAAACTCTTTCTTGAAAAAGAGTTTCAACTCAAAAGCTTGATGTAATAAACCCTGTTTTATTTGCTGCCTAAATGTCTGGGATAATCCCACTGATTTGACAGGGGGGGGCAGGGTGACAGGCAGCAGATATAGGCCAATTTACTGGACATTCTGGACATATCTGTACAGTTGTGGGATATGATTCTGCATACAGCCTACTACCACTCCCAGAATTTGAACCATGGCAGTGTGTGCTAAAAATACAACAGTTCACGTCTCAGTTGAGTGTGCTATGTGGATTTTATTGGCTGTCTTTTCACTGTTTTCTGTCTAAGTCTCTTTCAGTTGTACAATATGACCTCTTGTGATTACAACAGTCATATACAGACATTCCTACACATTTTATTTATGTAGCACAGTGTGGGTAACAGTGCTTAATACAACAGTACTATTAAGAGATTGCAACTCTACATTACCATATGATACCAGAGTAAACACATGTAGTCCAGCAATTAGACCTTTATTGTCAGGCTATTATGCTTTTATTTACATACAATATATATGAGACTGCACCTGCCATATTCTCTGGTGTATGCAGTACATGCCTTAAACAATACAGGTTTTATACAGGCAATTAACATACTACTACGTTTAGATTTATTTCCTATGACAGTACATGCAAGAGTATTACTAACCTCCTTCGCATTGCAACTGCTGCAATCTACAGGTATGGGCTTCCTGGTTCACAGCCCACTTAACTGCCACTGTGAAAGACATCAGAGGAATATTTAGCCACACCTATCCATGATATACATGAACTGGCAATTATTAAACAGGTAGTGGCCTGATACTTACACATGGCTGGCGCATCCCCCATCCTCCTAGCCTCTTGTATTCGCTGATCCAACAGATCCCCCTTTCTCCACTTCAGGTCAGCACAGTGATGCTTGACCTGCTCACCATTTTGGGCTATGCCAGTGGCACTGGTGAAAGCATGAGTGAGATGGTCCCAGGCTTCCTCTTTGCATTGGTAACCATGGTACTGGCCCTGCAGCAATCTCTGGTCATGTTCTTTCACAAGGAGTCCTGCCATGACTCTGGACTCCTGGAAGCCCCAGCGCTGTGCGTGAAAGGGCCCAGCCTCTCCCATACCAGTCATCATAGTGCCTTCTGGAGGAAGCCACAACCAGTTATGAGATGTATTGCCACCAACTGGGTTTAAATAGGGCCAATTTCTGTCAGTTTGCTGTGATTGGACAGTTTTGAAATTAATAAACCATGGGGAAACATGCTTACCTGAAGTTGGCATTGCTTAAAGGGGTATACCAATGGGCAAAATGAGATGTTATGTGATCCTATCTCGCCTACATTCTGACTGATGGGTTCGGAGCCGATCCCTCGGCTCCGACTCGGCACGCTTATGCCAAAGAGCGAAGTCTCTTATTGGCTGAGCTTACTATATCCCAGGATGCACCACTACCAGTCCCCCAGATCTCGTTTGCCGCTAACTAGCGAAGACGTGGTCTCGAGCTGGCTGAGCTGAGTAGTAATTTTACTTACTTTTTTCTGTCAGAAAATTGCTTTTCCTGTCATAAAAAGCTGTTTTAACGGCTACTCTGTGCTTTGTGTAGTGATTGAAGTTTTTTTGTGAAAACTTGTTGAGTGATTGGGCGTTGTTTCTGATTTCAGGCCTCCTTTATCTGTAGGGCCTTTCCCGGTCAGTTAACCCCAGTCAAACTTTTGGGATTTCAGATCCCCTTGAGTTTCTTGTTGTTCGGATTGTTAAACCGGCAGTTGTAAACTGATTTTTGTAGAGTCAGTTAAGTAAAGTTAAATTAGGATTGTGTGTTCTTGCTGTCAGAAAATTACTGCATTTTTGGTCATAATGTCTCAAAATCCTAGGCCTTCGGCTTCAAAAATGCACCAAATGTAATTTTAAAATGTCAATCACAGATGACCACTCTCTCTGTGTTTATTGTTTGGGTGCAAAACATTTACAGGAGTCATGCAGCGTGTGTCACGCTTTTCCTCTAGGGTCCTCCAGGAGAGGAAAAATAAGCTTATTCTTAAAGGCTTAATCAAACCCTCCTTCAAGAAGCTCTAGCATCCTCTCCTTCTCCAACCAAAGAAGAAGGCGCCGGCTCCGACCAGTCCGTCGGATCCGCCGCCAAAAGACATAGGCAGGCTTCTCCTTCGCTCCAAGGACTTCGGAGCTGAGGGCGAACGGTCTGCCTCGATGCCACCAGTCTCGACTCCTGGCTTCGGAGCCGATGGCTGGGGCATCGAGGCGGGTCACCTTCGGCTCCACTGGTCTCGAGCCGACCAGGGTTGCCCGCCAGACACTTCCTCCTCGGCGCCAAGTCCTCCTCGGCACCGATGGAAACTAGTGTGGGTATTCCCTCGGCGCCGATAATCATCGAGTCGCCGAGCCGGTCCCCTAGTCCTTTGGGGCCGTTGGAGAGGCCTTCTCGAACCCGTTCAGTATCCTCTAAGTCCTCGAGGATGTCGGATTCGGATATAGACAGGGTGCTCCAAAGACTGTTCCAGTCCCCAGTCTTTCAAAAATTTGTTTCGGCTCCGACCCAGTTGACTTTGGAGCCGATAGCCCATGCCCATCCCATGGCTGTTCCTCCTCCGACCGCTTCGGCTCCGGAGCAGATGCTGTTGGAGCCGGTGGAGATCTTAGGGTCGGCTCCGACCCTTACTCCAACCCGGGCCTTCGGGTCCGAGTTTGGTACACGGACTTCTTCGGCTGGACCCGGGGGCGATGTTTCAGGACCTATGCTTTCGGTTCCGAGCCTCCCTCTCGGTGCTTCGGCTGCGGGATTGCCGTCTGCTATCATGGCTCCGGAGACTGGACACTCCCAGGATTCTGGGGGTCCGGCTTTCAGGGCTATGAGGAGTGCCTTGGCCAAGTCTCTCCTCCTGAGGGTTCTTCGGAGTTGTCTTCGGAGGAACCCCCGAGGAAGAGATCATGCAAGAGGAAGCACGTGGACTCCCCCGAGTCTATTACATCGGACACTGATCTTGATGATGCGTAGGGGTCCCCGAAGTCGTCCTCGGATGATGTCTCATTTGCAGACATCTTAGAGATCCTCAAACAACGAGGCGGCTGGATATCCAAACCCCCCTCTGCTGATGAGTCAGTGCTCCTCAAGGCCTTTGGGGCTCAGCCCTCCGCCTCCTGGGTGTCTCCGCCCTTCAACGAGCTTCTGGATTTAGTTTGTAGAAGGGCGTGGGAACATCCAGATACCGTGGAACCAGTCCCTTCTCGTCCTAATAAATTTTTGTCTGCCCCACCCGAGAAGGAGTTCCTCACTAAAGGCGTGGCTGTAGATGCCATGGTGGTGGCATCTGCTACACAACAGGACGTGGCAGAGGCTTCAACGTCCGTCCATCCTCCTAATAAGGAGTCTAGGAGCATGGACAGGTACGGGAAGCGCACCCTGACTTCAGCGGCCTTTACTTTAAGGTCTCTGAATTATTTGGCACATTTTACCAGGCTTCAGAGGGATCTGGTCAAGGAGCTGTCAGATTCCCTCTCGGTAACCTACCTGAGCAGCTAGCCCAGTCGGTTAGCTCTCAGTTGGCTATCCCACGTCAATTTCTAACTCGTCCATGAGGCTCATTTCCTATGCGGCCGAAGGGGCAGGTAGAGCGGCAGGCACAGGCGTGGCTCTCGGAGACAAGCCTGGCTCCGCTTGTGTCAGTTCTGGAGGCCTTCAAGTCTTCCTTCGCCGACGCTCCCTTTGATGGGTCCTCTTTGTTTGGACCCAAGGTTAAAGACACCCTTACCCGCTGTGAGCAAGAGGGAAAAACTTTATCTGCCGTAGGTGCCCGTTATTCCACTCCTTCGCCTTATCCCAAGGCCAAAGGAGGGGAAGATGTGGTTCGAAATCACGTAAGTTTTTCCTCAACAGCAGGAAGATTCCCTTCCAGAGGCAGAGGACGGGAAATTTTTCTGGGAGACGCCGTCCCAGAGGCGGCAGAGGGCCACAATTCTGGAGACCATGAGTCCTTTCGTGGCTCTTCAGCCTCCCACACATCATGAGGGATTGCCCGGCTGTGCTGCTCGAGCCAGTCGGGTGTCGCTTTGCCAAGCACCTAAAAGCCTGGGAGTCAATCACTCAGGACAGATGGGTGCTTCGGATCATTGCCGGAGGTTACACCATCCCATTCACATACTCACCACCACCGTCCAAAAAATCCCGGACCCACCACCCAGTCAAAGGGAAATTGCAGCCGCAGAAGCTTTAAAGCTGCTAGAAAAGGAGTCATCCAACCGGGTCCCCACAGACCAGATCGGATCCGAAATTACTCCAGGTTCTTTTAGTGCCAAAAAGACAGGGGACCTGAGACCAATATTGGATCTCAGCAGACTGAACCAATCCGTCACGAAATCCAAATTCAATGGTCACGTTACAATCCATTCTCCCATTGTTGGAGAAGGATGTTTGGATGTGCTCCATAGACCTCAAGGACGCCTATTATCACATACCCGATACATCAGGCGTCCAGGAGGTATCTGCGCTTCAGCCTGGGAGTCAGTCATTACCAATTTTGTGCTCTGCCCTTTGGTCTCACCACAGCCCCAGGGTGTTCACCAAGTGTTTGGCAGTAGTGACGGCTCACCTGAGAAGTCTTGGATTCCAAGTGTTTCCCTATCTGGACGACTGGCTCCTGACTGCCACCACCAGGCATCTACTAATGGACAACCTCAAAGCCACCATCTCCCTGGGTGCTACCCTGGGGATTACATTCAATTGGTCAAAGTCTGTCTTGCTGCCCTCTCAGCGCATAAGGTTCATAGGAGCAGAGATAGACTCAAAATTGATGCGCATTTTTCTTCCTGCCGAAAGGATCCAAACTTTACAGGGCCAAGTTCAAGCTCTGATTTCAAGATCCAAAGCCCCAGCCAGGATGGTTCTACAAGTTTTAGGTTCAATGTCTGCCACGGTTCTTTTAGTTCCTCTGGCAAGATTGCACATGAGGATTCTTCAGTGGCTATTGTCAACTCAATGGTCCTTTCAGGATCTTCCCCTCAATCATCACATCATGATTACGGAAACATGCAAACGGGACCTTCGCTGGTGGCTTCAGACATCCAATCTAAATCAAGGAAGCCCCTTTGTTATTCCCTCTCCAGTGGTTACCCTGACGACAGATGCCTCCCAGATAGGGTGGGGGGGGCATTGTCTGGGCAGGTTAGTTCAGGGCTCCTGGCTTCCAGACGAAGCTCTTCCCCACATCAATGTGTTGGAGATGAGGGCTGTACTTCTATCCCTACAGGCCTTACACAAGTTTCTTCCTCAGGGCATCATCGCCATCCACACAGACAACATGTCGGTGGTCTGGTATCTGAACAAACAAGGAGGGACCAGATCTTACCCCCTTTGCAGAGAGGCCATGAGGGTGTGGGAATGGGCTGTAGCTACCAACCGCTTCTTGGTAGCGACCCACATTCCGGGAAATCAAATATATTGGCAGACAAATTGAGCAGGACAATTCTCTCTCCTCACGAGTGGTCCCTAAACGAAACAGTAGCAGCTCAGGTTTTCAGGAGATGGGGAACACCGTGCTGCGATCTATTTGCAACACCACTAAACACGAAGTGCAAAAGGTTCTTCTCCTTGACCCACATCAGGGAAGCAGCTATGGATGCTCTAGCACAACCTTGGCCAACAGGGCTATTTTATGCCTTTCCTCCGATACCACTTCTCTCCAAAGTCATTCAAAAAGCTTCTCAATTGGGGTCCACAATGATACTGATTGCTCCTTACTGGCCTCATCAGGTATGGTTTCCCTACCTGAAGAAACATGCGGTGGACGATCCTTGGACGTTAGATCTAACTCCGGATCTACTAATCCATCAGTCGGGACAACAGCATCAGTCCCTACGCTCCTTGAAGTTGACAGCCTGGCTCCTCCACTTCCGACTTTAGTCAGAAGTCACACATTAGACCCGGAAGTTATTCACATTTTATCTTCAGCCCACAAACCCACCACTAACAAATTGTACCTCAGTAAGTGGAAGAGGTTTGCTATCTGGGCTCAACTCAGGGCTTAGACCCTATCACTGCTCCGATCCCGGAAGTTTTGAAATTTTAACATCCCTGTTTAATCAAGGATCTTCTGTCTCTACTATTAAAGTACAACTGGCGGCTATCTCTAAATTCCACGAATCTATGGATCCTCCATTGATGAGCAGCAGATTATGCAAGACTTTTATTAAAGGTGCGGGCCTGTTAAGACCCACAGTTTTTCATCCTGCCTCCGTGGATCTTGATTTGGTGCTTCGTGCATTAACATCTTCCCCTTCGAATGTGCTGCTACATGTGAGTTAAAATATCTGTCTTGGAAAACTGCCTTCTTAGTTGCAATTACTTCTGCAAGAAGAGTCTCAGAGCTTCAAGCCCTATCTATTAAACCACCGTACTTGATTTTCCACAAGGATAGAGTATCACTTAGGCCTAATCCATCCTTTGTCCCAAGGTCTGTTCTAATCTCTGTCTTCAACAATCTCTAGAGCTACCAGTTTTCTTCCCAAAATTCTCCAATGATGCAGAATACACTCTCCATAAATTGGATGTTCACAGGCAATTGCGCTTCTATTTAGACAGGACTCAGCAATTTCGTAAGTCAGACCAATTGTTTGTGTCCTTCTCAGACAATAAATTGGGTAAAACCATTACAAAAGCTACTATCTCCAAATGGATTAGAGATTGTATAACTCAGGCTTATTCTTCTTGAATAAGCAACTTACAACATCTATCAAAGCTCACTCTACCAGAGCTATGGCAACTTCTATAGCTTTTCATTCCAAACTTGCTATATCGGAGATTTGTGCTGCTACTTGGTCAAATCCACACACTTTCATTTCCCACTATAAATTGGATGTGGCATCTAAAGGGCGAGCATCATTTGGTTCCACGGTACTCAGGAGTGTTTTCCAGTGAGCCACCCAGGATTCAGGTGCTAGACGCTGTCCCATCAGTCAGAATGTAGGCGAGATAGGATCACATAACATCTTTTAGTTATGTACTCACCATAACTTCAGATGTTTGGGATCCATCTCGCCTACATTCCTAATACCCACCCTCCTTCCCTGCCTTGGAGATCAGAAGAGATTGAACGGTTTTGAGTTCTACTGTTTTATCTTGTTTCATCTGACGATGTTATATAATCAGTGCGTGCATGTGTGCATGTATGCGGACAAACTAGATCTGGGGGACTGGTAGTGGTGCATCCTGGGATATAGTAAGCTCAGCCAATAAGAGACTTCGCTCTTTGGCATAAGCGTGCCGAGTCGGAGCCGAGGGATCGGCTCCGAACCCATCAGTCAGAATGTAGGCGAGATGGATCCCAAACATCTGAAGTTATGGTGAGTACATAACTAAAAGTTAGCTGGCCTACACATTGCTTATGCCTAGTAAGCTAGGCTGTGCAATGCTTAGTGTTGCTTAATTTTTAATTTGCATACTATTTGCTTTTTGGCATTGATTTATTATTCATTATATGTTATATATGTGTTTGGTATCCATGATTCATCTGTATGCACACTGTATGGGGTCCTTGTGTTTATTAGGGGATTTCAACACTTTATTACAATGACACCTCACATCTGGGCTTAATGCAGTACTCCAGTTCACATATTTATATTATGTAGTAGGTTATACAACATAAAACTGTATATCAATTCCTTTCACATGTTCAGTTTGATTTTTCTATAGTGAGGATATGTCTGGTGATACCTCAATCCTATGTACTGCTGTGATGGCTTAGTGGTTAACTACTGTGACTATAGTGTACAGGGTCCTGGTTCAAGATCTGCAATGGCTGTTTATTTTGTTTCTGGCTAGAACAGCGGCTGTTGCAAACAGAGTGATTAAGGCACTTTTAAGCAATTGTAAGCGGGTTTGCGCAATGGTAAGCAGTGCTAACCTCCGGTTAAATATGGTTACAGAGAGTTAGCTTTAATATTGCTTAACCTGTGTGTGCATTGCTTACCCCCACACAAACAGACTTAAACCCACTTACTACTGCTTAAATATGCTTCCTCTTGCTTAATAATGCTTACTCCCACTTTCCACCACACTAATTTAGACAGTAATGCAAAATGTTTTTTTTGGAAGGTGGTGGATTTGAAAACTATGGATTTCATTACCCGCTGTACTGTCAATTTGTATCCCTGATTCATGTGTACATATACTGTATGGGGCACTTGTGATTATCTGTGGATTTTATAACATTATGACAATGACACCTCACATCTGCATTTAATACAGTACTCAATTTCACAAATATATGTTAGTTAGTAGGTTATGCAACAAAACATATTGTTCATAAAGTGATTTGACATGGAAAATGGAATGTAATGGTGTGGGACTCGAACCGGGAATGACTGCTCACAAGGCAAATGCTCTGCCCACTACACTATTGCAGTACTGCTTCATTTGCATATATCTTGATTCTTATCCTAGTGTGTGATTTAAGCTGCAATAAACATAGTTAAGCAATGGGCAAACCCGCACACCTACAGTTAAATTTTATCTGTCTGATTAAAAAAAGAAGCTTGTTTATATTTTATATATTAACTATTGCTCTTATAAACTTGGGGGGATGTTGCTGGGGGTATGCGAACACCTATGAGCAGTCTCACTCATTCTTATTCCTAAACTGCTGTTCTTGATTGCAGGAGCATGTATATTCTGTGAGCTATGCTCTCAGACACACACACTGCACTCGTACATGCTCCATATCTGTTTAGGAGCTCAAGCAGCATGCATTCATTAATATGCCTGTCACGCTGCCGTTTTGCTCCTAAGTGTTTGCTTCCGTGCAGGACTAAGCTAGTCCTGTACAGAAATATAGTGATGCCGGGGGGGGGGGTAGTCTTCTCAGTTCTGATGATACATTATGCAAATAACCTTTTCCATTGTTTTTCCACAAAAATAAAGTAAAGCTATGGGTTTTTATGACTCTGCATCTGTCTGGTTCCCCTATCCCTTAAATATGGGTTGAACAAGTGCATGTCTCCAATCTTAAGTTATGGGTCTTGCGACTCTGGGTTTGTCCTGTTACTCTTTCCTTAAATATGCGTTGAGCCAGAGCATGTCTTCAGTCTTAAGTTATGGGTGTCTGTGATGCTGGGTTTGTCCTGTTCCCCTGTCCCTTAATATGGGTTGAACAAATGAATGTCTCCAATTTTAAGTTATAGGACTCTGTGACTCTGGGTTTGTCCTGTTCCCTGTCCCTTCAACATGCATTGAACAAGTGTATGTCTCCAATCTTACTTTATGGGTGTCTGTGACTCTGGGTTTCTCCTGTTGAATAAGTGCACATCTCCAATCTTAAGTTATGAGTCTCTGTGACTGGGTTTTTGCTGTTCCTCTATCCCTTAAATATGGGTTGCACACGTGCACATCTCCAATCCTCATACTTTAACGACCTAGTGAATAACAAATACAGTGATACTGTGATTCCTGCCAAAGTGTTCTCAGGTTATTGTTTCTAATTCTACTTCATCCCTGTACTTTGTGTCCAATGTGTGTATTTATTTTTCAATGTAATTTAATTAAATTTCAGCATCAAAGTTAACGGGATATTAGAAAAATTTCTCACCACCTTTGTGCAACCAAAGCTGTTCTGTAACATTTTGTAAATGTATTTAACATATTTATTTGTTGTGTTGGAGAATATATTTTACATTGTACACAGTTTGTTAATTTGTAGGTTTTCAGTCCTGCCACATTGTGTGTGTGTGTGTGTGTGTGTGTGTGTGTGTGTACATATATATATATATATATATATATATATATATATATATATATATATATATATAGACATATATTTATATATATATATAAATGGATATACTGTAGATGTATATAATTTTCTATTATAGGTTCATAGGATCATAGGTTGATACTAGGCTATTGGCCCAGAGGCATTTATAAGTCTAGCTAAGAATTTCACCCATGTTCTCTCTAAGTCAACACCTGTTTCCCCTGTCCAGCAGGGAAACAGTTGGGATCCCAGGGGTATATTTTCTGTTTCCCATCCAGTCATCCAGGTTCCTTTTAAAGAGGGCTAGAGAGGTACTTTGCTTAACATTGAGTGGAAGTCTATTCCACAGATGGGGGGGGGTGTCTTTGGGAAAAAATCTATCCCGCCAACAAGTTCTATTAATGTCACAGACCAGGTTAAGGCCTTGCTTTTGAGTGGCATGAGTGGAGTTTGTCTTATGGGTATGCAGGAACACCGTCAAGGCTGGGTCTGAAATGGTCATGTATGCCAGACACAGGTCACCTCTAAGCAGTCTGTATGAGACTGAGTAGAGTGACAGGGGTTTTAGCCTATCTGTATAGGATAGGTGTTTGAGACCCTGGAATTTCCTGGTCAGGAACCTCTGTTGTTTCTCACACTGCTGCATGTGCTTGTCAAGGTACATGCCAAAGGGGGCATTGTACTTGATAATGGGTCTGATAAGGTAGGAGTACAGGGATGTTTTGACCAACTTGTTCCTGGATGAAACACCCTTATTTATGAGGTGAGCCATACAGAAAGCCTTCCGTACAACAGATACAATGTCATGGTCAAAAGTCAGATTGCTAGCAACCTGTGTGCCTAAGTCCTTCACAACTGATTGCATGCTTAATACATTGTTATTAATCTGATAATTAGTAGGAATGACATTTTCTGCAAAGAGGATAATGATGCATTTCTTGGCATTCAGTTTGAGGCCATACTTCTGACAGCAGTAATTAGTTTGGGTAAGGCCCTCTTCGAGGGTGTTCACAAAACTAGGGGAATTTAAGACAGCACCCAGCTTGCTGTCATCTGCACACCTGGTCAGCCACAGACCACTGGTTTTGGCTTGCACCTCAGAAAAGTATATCCCAATCAGAAGAGGTCCCAAGACCTATCCTTGGGTTACACCGCTTGTTACCGGTCTACTAGAGGTGGCTTTCCCTACTTTGACTGAGTGGGTTCTATCAGTGAGCCAGTTAGCTACCCATCTGGTAACATACAGGTTGATGCCTAGCTGGGAGAGTTTATCTATTATGCCCAAGTGAGGAATAGTGTCAAAGGCTTTGGCGAGGTCAACGTAGGTGCTGTGCACTGTCTTCCCCTCATCCATGTCTTTGGTGACTGTTTCAAAGAAGTTGACCAAGTTTAACAGGCATGATCTCCCTTTGACAAAATAAAACTGTGTGGGGTCAAGCTTTTGGAAGTTGCCAATGTCCTTGTTTATAAGGTCCATGATGATGCGTTCCATGGCCTTGCAGATCAGGTTAGTTAGGCTGATGAGCCTATAATTGCCTGAGTCAGTGGAAGCTCCACCTTTGTGTAGAGGGATGACAGTTGCTATCCTCCATTCAGCTGGGATGAAGCTGGTGCTCAGGCTTTGGTTGAATAGGGTGTGTAATGGAGCTGAGAGCTCATGCCTGAGTTCATGCAGGATGCAGCCAGGGATGTTATCAGGTCCCATGGAGACCATTCTTTTTCCTTTGAGAGGGCAGGTGCTGGGGATGTCCTGGTTTACTAATGGGGGACAGGGGGGTGAAGTTTTCACTGAACCTGCCTGCCAGCAGATTGACTATATCTGTGGAGTTTGTGTATTATGCGCAATATGTATATGCTCAGAACACATTATTGACTACATTTAGAGGTAGTTACACAAATGAGGGTGTGGATAACAGAGTAGGACAGTAGACTAATGTGATGCAGGCTAGTCAGCACCCAGATGTACTAAAAGTATAATTCCACATTGCAGGATAACAGCAGAACTGTTTGTATTGTTGGGAAAGTGAAATTACAGAAAACTATGTATACAGTGTATGAATGTATGAATGGCATAATATTATTGTACTCCATAATAAGTCACTATGGCTACATTACCCTTTAATGTTTAACTGACCCTCAGCATTATGTCAGACATTTGCATAGACCTAAAATGTGACATCAACACACTGACCATACCTTGTGTGTAGTGTTGCGGACATTTGACAAGGTGATGGCAGTCCTATCCTTGGACTGAGACAACACGTCCTTGTTTTCATTTGATGCATTCAGGTTTGGGGTATAGCACTGTAGGACTTATCATCAGTACATAGCAATGAGAGCAATCAGCAGAGGTGACCTACTGAGTGGGAAGACTGTTTTGTCACTGGCATGAGATATGCAGTCTAGCTGTCTAGACAATACACTTTGTGTCAGTAGACTATTTCTCATTCAGGCCTGGGGTGTGTTTGTATGGTTTGGGTCATCCAGAAGTGTACTGGCTAGCCTTATGCAAATGTTGTTGCTCAACCATGTCCTGCTAAGTCTTCCAAGATGACAGCACTGCATCTGTATAAGTTTTTAGGTTTTGTTACTTCTCTGTACTAAACACTGTGTTATGTGATGCTATCCTGTAGCCAACGTACAGACATGATTAATAGGTCTGTGAACTGCAATCTGCATTATCAGATATGTATCATATGTGAAATTTGTAGACATTCAAAAATGACTAGGATTTCAAGTCTGTCAGTAACACATGAAGCGGATGTTATTTTCAAACCGCATGAATATAAATGTAGATTGTGTTACATACAGGCATGCATGCATACATACATACATATATACATAGAAAAGTAGCTATTTGTCAAAATATAGGGTTATAGATGGCATGAGATTTTTGGTTGCAGCACTTACTTTTTACTGCCTTAGCAAAAGTACCCCTGTAATTACCTACTATAATATACTAGGAATGGTACTGAAAAGTATATGGTGAAATGTATAGACTGCATTTGCTTCAGCTTTCAAATGCTAATCAGTGTAAACCAGCCAACATTCAGGAAAGATGTGAAAGTTGAAAACGTTTTACCACAATGAATGATGGAAAGTAGTGAGAAAAGAAATCAAGTAGGATGGAATCACTATTAGACAAATAGTTATGGTGTGATTTCTGAAGGACAACATACAGCATCAGCTAATGAGAAAATAGTTTTAGAGCAGTGATTAGATTCAATTCCAAAGCTGCATGACATTTTTAGAGAAAAGATGCAAAATATTGTATTATTATAGAATATTTGGACATTTGTTAGTCAACATGTTTCTTTGCAAGGCACAACTGTCCAAAGCAACGATGTGCTGTAAAATGAGGGAAATATGTAGGACGATAAAAGTGCACCTATATCATCACACACACACACACACACACACACAAGCAACACTAACAACACACTGTATGAAAAATAATTGATAGTGGAGGGAAAAACATTTGTAGCAACAAGCACGAAAAATACTATTGCCTAGGCTTGAATACTTATTTGCAAAAGCAAGTACATAGTAAAGTAGCTATCACTTCATTGCTAAAGAGGCTCCAGATCTATGTGTGACAAGAAGATAGCATCTCTAGCTGAGTAAAATTCAGTCATTCAGCTAATCTAATTGCTCATGAGTGGGGGAAGGAAAATACAAAAGGACAAACTGCAGCTGCAAGTTCTAAGCATTTCCTCTAAAACTCCCCACTGAGAGTTTGTGTAATCTGACCTGCAGTATGCTAAAAAGGCTATCTGAAAACCTTGCCTCTAGCTGAACATGTGACTTACAGAGTACTAAAATGTAAACAAACTCCTCTAGCAAAAAATCTGAGCCAGTGCCCCTTTAAGCATGGTGACTTTAACTACTAAAACAAAATTCTTACTGCTTGCCTCTCTGGAGAAGGAAACTATTCCATAAAGACCAAGAACTAATAAGCAACAGGATTTAGTGAAAAATACAGGAAAAACAAAATCGAAACAACCGGCAAACCTGGAAGACCTTAAAACGGCTCACCAAGCAATACAGGAATTTACTGGACAATTTAAATCTTTTGGAAACTCCCTCAATCAAATATTGCTAAGAATGGAAAAATCTGAAATGGATAACTGACAATGAAGTTAGGTTGGACATTTTTCAGCAGCAACTGATGAATAATGTAAAGCTCATCCAGGAAATGCTAGCAAAAATTACAGATTTAGAAGCTTGTTCAAGAAGAAATAACATTATCATTCGTGGTATTCCTGAACACACCACCCACCTCAACTTGATTTCTACGATCAACCAAATACTAA
The DNA here is from genome assembly GCF_019279795.1 of Protopterus annectens. Taxonomy (NCBI): domain Eukaryota; kingdom Metazoa; phylum Chordata; order Ceratodontiformes; family Protopteridae; genus Protopterus; species Protopterus annectens. The sequence continues at coordinate 976,861,546 of NC_056728.1, read as the reverse complement.
ACACCTTACTAGAAGATGCTGCGAAAGGGAAACAAATAACGATAGAGAGCACCGGGTGCTACATACTACCCAAACAGTGGACAAACCAAGACTAATCTATATTAAAATTTTAAAATAAGATGGGCAAGACAGTCCCTTTCTCTGTAATGTCTTTTCCTAATACACAAAAAAAAAATTAAATTTCAAATGAACTTCCTGAACTCTCTAACATTTATACATCAGGAAACAAGATGCTCAGCCTCAAATATCAAAGAAGCAAAGGATGTTTTTCTGTCTGTATTTCAGGAATTATCTAAATCTGAAACCGCCACCAAGAAAGATGAAATGGTGCGATCTGTGTTAGCTCTATCCATATTTCCCTTATGAGGGGTGCTGGTGAGTTTCTTGCAGTTCCTGCTAAGGCAGGCATCCATTTAAGAGGCTCTGATAACTTATATTTAAAAACAGGCTGAAAAGATAAAAGTTTGAGTTTCCA
>NC_056728.1:976849844-976854844 GCF_019279795.1 Protopterus annectens | reverse complement strand
TAATACTAACTGGTCCTGCTGTACGAATAAGTCCTACATCTGATTTTCCTGTTGACCAGAGAGTTTCTGGTATATTCTGTAAGGCATTCTCTTCCTCCTTCAATAGGAGTGCTAATCAGCTGTCCTTGCTAGACTGCAAGTGTACAGCTGGGTGGGTCTGAGTTATCCAATTCAACTTCTGCATTTGTATTCCCTGTTCTGACAGTTCTAACTCTGTCTGTTTTTCCCATCTCGTGACATTTTCTCCTAAGTCTATCCATTTTACATTTTTGTCCTTAGTTAAGCTAACATGTGGTAATCCATTAGATTTATAAAGTGCAAAGAACTCCTGGGGCAATGAACAGCTGGCTACACTGTTGCCTTCTGTGTCCCAGTACAGATTACGTAATATCAATCGGTTTGCACAATTTCTAAACAATTCTTGCTCATATTCCATATCAGGTCCTAGTGTGTTACAATAATACAGAGTACAGTGCAACAGATGTTGTTTATCAATGTCAAGGGAGGGGAACTTGCTGATGGCTACGTTCAGCAACTCTTCGGTCACTGGCCCTGGACCAGTCGTAACCAAGTCCTGGCTGTACCAATAAAAATTTCACCCTACAGTTGCACTGTGAAGGTATCAAGTTGTCGCTGTGCTTCCATACCCTGCATAGTCGGAACTACTGCTATACCAAATAGCTGCATAAGGTCTCTGCCCAAGAGGTTTACTGGGCATTTTGCAGAAACAACAATTTTGCTTTTCTGGGTCAATCCTGAAACAGGATCAGTTATTGCAGTATTATGGGCGAGGGGCTTGCCAATACAGCTGTCCATTAGCTGCTTTCACTAATATGTAATCAGGTGACTCTGAGTTCTCTGGCAGTTTGGAGGGATGTATCAGGGTCCGTGATGCCCCTGAGTCACACAATAATCTGACTTTCCTCCCTTCTACCAGGAGTGTAACTTCTGGTTTCGTGTCTGCTAAATAGAGCTCTAAGCTCAATAAAGCTAAATCCAATATTTCATTTTCTTCACTATCCGTGACTTCCTGTACTTCCTCTATTTCTTCTGTCACATTCTTTACTCCCTGTATTACATTCTCATTTGTCCCTTCTCTGCTATCCCCTTCTAGTGATTCCTGACTATGATATACTCAGTCCTCACCCTCCTTGTCTTCCGCGGTTGCCTTCTTGTTTTTCTTGCAATCCCTTGCCAAGTGTCCCTTTTTACCGCATTTGAAGCATTCACCTCTTGTCTTTCGACCTTCAAAGTCCTCTGATCATTGATCAGATTGTTTGCTTCCCAGGGCATTTCTCTTGCCCTTTTTCCCGGACTGTACTACATAAACTTCTGCTCCATCTTCTACAGAAAATACTTGGGCTTTCTTTTTATTTTTGCTATTAAAATGCCTTTCAGCATGCCTAGCATATTCAAGTAATGACTGTAATCTGCTTGTACGATGATCTACCATGTGCTTTGTAATAAAGCTGCTTATGGGTGCAATACTGCCTTTCAAAAATGCATTCTGTAACTGCTGCTCAAATGGGGAATCGTGTGTCTGATCTTCAGGAACCTGCATTCCACAGTGGTTATTAAAACATTCTAACAGTCTGGCATAATATCTGTCAACAGTTTCACATTCTTGTTGGATGCATTGATTAATGCAAGTCCAGTTTGCCCTAGGCTTCCATTTCTCAGAGATTCGGTCTGTAAGACCTTTCACTCTGTTGTCTAGCTCTGCTTTGCTATATGGGAGGGGCCGGAGCGCAGTGTCACTGAGATTCCAGTCACCACTAATCATGTGCCAATCTGGTCCCACAATTTTTCTGACTACTTTTTCTACCTCTTCTCTGTGTAAATTATAACTTAGCCTCATTCCTTGCAAATCTTCTAAAAACTTTCTAAAATTAACTTTTGGTTGAGGAATTCCCTCAGTGGATTTCCGGATGTCTTCCGGAGTCCAGGGTCTATACACTAGAATAGTTGGGTCCTGACCTTCTTGTCCTGCCTGAGGATTAGGCACTTCTACAAGTGGGCACATTTCTTCTTCACTCATAGATTGTGAATTCCTACCCATTTGATACAACTCAATGTCCCCTTTTGTGTTTCCTGCCTGTGTTCGAGACCTGGTCTCAATGGGATCTCTATTAAACGGTTTTGCTTTTGTAGTGTCTCTCATTACAGTGACAGCAGGATATCGCAGGGGTGGACTTACTTGTTCACTTGCTTCATATTCTGGTAAGGGAGGCGGAGGGGCCGATGCTATTACTAAGTTAATATCCTTCTTAATTAAAAACATTGCTTTTGAATTATTATTCTTTTGCTCCCTTCGGTTTACTTCCTCAATCCACCTGTGTGCCTGAGGAATTCCTAATTGACATTGCTTTTTTACCCGACCTTTAGAATCGGTTTTAAGCTGTTTGACAAGTTTGACAAGTGAGGATTTTTCTAATTTACCATCAAATTCATACTTATTAACCCATTTTGAATAGTACTTAATATTATCAGCACGTTGTGACTGCATGTATTTCACGTCTTCGGTTAACGTCAGATTTTGGGATCTTTTTGTACAATTATTACCCATTTTGTTCTACCCTTTTTAATTGTTATGTAACACCTTATTTTTAACTTGGTACCATGGATTTTGTTATAGTCTCTTCAGAATGACTGACTATACCTTCTCTGTTTTCCTGATCTATGACAAGACAGTAATCTTTTTGTCCCTGACTTATATAAACTACGTCTTAACAAAATAATACAAATCTAGTCCCTGATCTAAAACAGAAAAAAAAGGTAGATTCACCTTACCTGAGCCTTTGTGATTGATCATCTGGTTTGAGCAAACCCATCCTTCAGTCGCAGATCAGAAAGTGGCTGGCCTCTTTTGTATGACAGTTCAGTTGGAGGGCTTTTCAAATAAGAAGAACCGATGTGGTTTCTTCCCCGTACGGTTTCAAGCCAACTGGTCTGTCTGATCCGAGGCGAACTGAGGGTTTCTGGTCCAAAGGACCAGTCTGTAAAATGAAAAAACTTCAAAGACCAATACACGTAAGGTTCAGTTAAGGCACTTTTAATACTTGCTGCAAGGAGACAAAAACATGCAAATACAGGATTTTGCCTAACTACTAACAAGAAGCATGCTATTCTTATACTGTTTTACAAGACATGGCCTTCTATGGCTGACATAATCAAACACAACTTTCAGTATTGTTCTACAGCAGATGTTACTCAGATTTTCTGCTGACATGACTAGATTTGTGAAAAATTTTTGAGAAAAACAACCTGGCCTTGGTGGGCCCCCAGCCTGTTACAGGCTTCTATTGTACAGTGTTACATTTCAAGTTACTTTTCTAACTCAGATACAAGCAAATGCTGATTGCAATTCATATTTTCAAGCAGGCTTTGTCCTAATTATCTATAGCTTCTGCAGCTGTGTATTTTCTCACAGCACAAGCGGAATGTCTTGTCTATGTTTCATAACATTTATACAAGTAATATTTTTCTATTCATTATTTTCCTAACGCAAGCAGAAATAATCTGCTTCTCAGTAAATTTCCAAACATAAGCAAAGATTTTAACATACAAGGTCAGAAAGCATCTGCAGTTTGTACAGATTTATGCAGTATGAAATAGAATAAATGTTTTAACCCTTTTCAAGCTCTAAATGCACTAAGCATATTACTAATACGCACATTAATACATATTTTTCTGACACAATCTTTTATTTCTAGGCACAGTTTTTGTATCATACTGACCTGTGCGGGAAATGTTTGTTAGCACTACCTGAATGTTGCCACACATATTACCAGATTCCACATTAGTATTATGCACATACGTCTCACTGTGTTACTGCACACACTCTGGTCATAGCTTCACAACATTGGGATGGAGATGGGACATACTTGGCTTATTACTCTCATAACATTTTGTGGAGTTGCTAGAGTGACAGGTTTGTTCTTATAGATGTCTGACAATCAGTTGTATTTCTTATTTGCTGCCTAACAAAGTCCAAGAAACAGGTATAGAATAGCTACACATACTGGTGAACCAACACAAGATTAAACCCAGTAACAAAAGGCAAAGCACGACCATCCATATAAAGGGTTTATTAAATCAGTTGAGTTGAAACTCTTTCTTGAAAAAGAGTTTCAACTCAAAAGCTTGATGTAATAAACCCTGTTTTATTTGCTGCCTAAATGTCTGGGATAATCTCACTGATTTGACAGGGGGGGCAGGGTGACAGGCAGCAGATATAGGCCTATTTACTGGACATTCTGGACATATCTGTACAGTTGTGGGATATGATTCTGCATACAGCCTACTACCACTCCCAGAATTTGAACCATTGCAGTGTGTGCTAAAAATACAACAGTTCACGTCTCAGTTGAGTGTGCTATGTGGATTTTATTGGCTGTCTTTTCACTGTTTTCTGTCTAAGTCTCTTTCAGTTGCACAATATGACCTCTTGTGATTACAACAGTCATATACAGACATTCCTACACACTTTATTTATGTAGCACAGTGTGGGTAACCGTGCTTAATACAACAGTACTATTAAGAGATTGCAACTCTACATTACCATATGATACCAGAGTAAACACATGTAGTCCAGCAATTAGACCTTTATTGTCTGGCTATTATGCTTTTATTTACATATAATATATATGAGACTGCACCTGCCATATTCTCTGGTGTATGCAGTACATGCCTTAAACAATACAGGTTTTATACAGGCAATTAACATACTACTACATTTAGATTTATTTCCTATGACAGTACATGCAAGAGTATTACTTACCTCCTTCGCATCGCAACTGCTGCAATCTACAGGTATGGGCTTCCTGGTTCACAGCCCACTTAACTGCCACTGTGAAAGACATCAGAGGAATATTTAGCCACACCTATCCATAATATACATGAACTGACAATTATTAAACAGGTAGTGGCCTGATACTTACACATGGCTGGCGCATCCCCCATCCTCCTAGCCTCTTGTATTCACTGATCCAACAGATCCC